>NC_060244.1:14130457-14430457 GCF_021155785.1 Neodiprion fabricii
TAATTATATATAATTTTAAAAAATTCAAATAATGTGAAAAAAATTTTTCGTCAAAAAGGTCTCTTTTTTTAAAAGAAAATTACAAATTATAACATATACATAAAAATATACATTAGGCTGATTCAAAAAAAACGGCTAATTTTTTTTTTCAAAATCCTCACATAAAAACTTTCGAGAAGGTGTGAAAAGACGCCTGTAAAGAGCAGAGCCCTTAATATTATTATTAAGACGTCGTGCATCGGGAATTTCTATTTCCCGTTCAAATAACACAGAAATAAATTTTTTTAAATTTTGCAATTTCGTATTTTTGCAATGGCTCATTGAATGAGCGGGCCGAAGCATATTTTTGTCGGAAATTTGACGCTCTACAAAAAAAGTTCTTACAAAGTTTTCGATAGTCACACTCCTTTAAAAGTTATTCGAGATCAAAGTTGAACTTACAAAAAAATTCAATGTTTTTTTTTTTCGATGATACTATAAATCTTCCCTCATCATTTTGTTATAAAGATATATTTAATAAATATATCTGACTCTAATTGGGATTTTCCAATCATTAATTTTCCCATCGAGTCAATATAAAGTTACCTTACAAAAATGCGATGTTAAGTAATAAGCATGTTATCATGGAGAATCCATAACTGATGCACTTGACTATTTAAATATGTAATTGTTCTGAAATCTATCCTCTTTATAACAAAATAATGAGAAAAGATTCATAGTATCATCGAAAAAAAAAACATTGAATTTTTTTTTAAGTTCAACTTTGACCTCGAATAACTTTTGAAGGAGTGTGACTATCGAAAACTTTGTAAGGACTTTTTTTGTAGAGCGTCAAATTTCCTACGAAAATATGCTTCGGTCCGCTAATTCAATTAGCCGTTGCAAAAATACGAAATTGCAAAATTTGAAAAAATGTATTCCTGTGTTATTTGAAAGGAAAATAGAAATTCCCGATGCGCGACCTCTTAATAATGATATTAAGGGCTCTGCTTTTTACAGGCGTCTTTTTACACCTTCTCGAAAGTTTTTGTGTAAGGATTTTGAAAAAAAAATCAGCCGTTTTTTTTTAATCAGCCTAATATATATATATTTATATATGTATATAATATATTTTCCAATTTTCTTTGAAAAAAACAGAACTTTTTGGAAAAAAAATTTTTTTCACATTATTTAAATTTTATCAAATTATATATAATTATCAGAAAAATCCCATGTATTTTTTAATTTTGTGCTCACATATCAATTGAAATGTATATATTATTCATTAGGAAAATGCCATTCAATTCACTTTATGAATTGTAATTTGAAACATTTATACAGTGAAGTAAAACTTATTATGAAATTCAAAGAAAGCATGCAGGTAGATAAATTATTATTTATTTGATTTCATATTTTTAATTTTCAAAAATTGATTATTCTTCAATTTGAAAAAAATAATTCATTTGAATGAATCATTTTTCATTTTATCACATTATTTACCTTGATTACCACCATTCATGTTCCATTATATTAATGTATGATATGAATATATATGAATATATATATATATATATATATATATATATATATATATATATATATATATATATATATATATATATATATATATATATATATATATATATATATATATATATATATATATATATATATATATATATGTATGTGTGTGTGTATATATGTATATGTATATTATAATTTTTAATTTACTTTCAAAAGAAGGGAAATCTATAAAAAAAAATTTTCTTCACATTATTTGAATTTTTTAAATCAAGTATAATTATTAGAAGAATCCTGAATATTTTTTATTTATCTGCTCACATATCAATTAGAATATAAATATTATTCATTGGAAAAATGCCGTACAAATGACTTTATGAATTGTAATCTGAAACATTTATAAAATGGATTGAAACTTATTATGAAATTTAAAGACAGCACACTGATAAATAAATTATCATTTATTTGATTTCATATTTTCAATTTTTGAAAATTAATTAATTCTGTAATTTAGGAGAAATAATTCATTTGAACGAATCACTTTTTATTTTATTGCATTATTTAGCTTAATTACCTCCATTTATATTGTATTATAATAATGTATAATATAAATATATATAAATATATATATATATATATATATGTGTGTGTGTGTGTGTGTGTGTGTCTATATATATATATGTATATTATAATTTTCAATTTACTTTTACAAAAAGGGAAATTTGGAAAAAAAAATTTTTTTCACATTATTTTAATTTTTTGAAATTATGTATAATTATTGGAAGAATCCTAAATATTTCTTAATTATCTGCTTACATATTAATTGGAATAAAAATGTTATTTATTAGAAAAATGCCGTCCAATTTACCTTATAAATTGCAATCTGGAACATTTATTAAATGGATCAAAACTTGCTACGAAATTTGAAGAAACATACAGATAGATGAATTATTATTTATTTAATTTCATATTTCTATTCTCAAGAATTAATTATTCTTTGATTTGAGAAAAATTATTTATTCTAATGAATCATTTTTTATTTTATTAAATTATTCAACTTAATTACCTCCATTCATATTTTATTATATCAATGTATAATATAAGTATACATGAATACATATATATATATGTATATGTGTGCGTATATAAATATGTATATATATTATGATCTTCAATTTTCTTTTAAAAAAATAAAACTTTTTGAAAATAAATTTTTTTTCACATTATTCGAATTTTTTAAACTTATACATAATTATCAGAAAAATCCCGTATATTTTTTAATTTTGTGCTCATATATTAATTAAAATATAAATATTATTCATTAGAAAAATGGCATTTAATTCACTTTATAAACTGTAATTTGGAACAATCATACAATGGATCAAAACTTATTATCAAATTTAATGGAAACATTCACATACATGAATTATTATTCATTCAATTTCATATTCTTATTTTCAAGAATTAATTATTCTTCAATTTGAGAAAAATTATTCATTCGAATAAATCATTTTTTATTTCGTTGAATTATTCAACTTAATTACCTCTATTCATATTTTATTATATTAATGTATAATATAAGTATATATGAATACAGATATATATATATATGCGTGTGTGTGCGTATATGAATATATATATATATATATATATATTAGGGTGGGCCAAAAAAAATTAGTATTTTTTTTTTTACTTTATACTCTGAAAATCGGTTGCTAGATACCTCTAAAAAATTCTCACCAAATATGAGCTCTTAATTTTGATAACAAGGTCCTCTGCTTTACAATTTTGCGTTTTTTACTGAGTATTAGAAACAAAAATTCATATCTCTTTGACAACTGTTCGTTGAAAAATATCTCTTTTGATATTCTTGTAGGAAAACGAACGCTCTACAAAAAAGGTCTCCTACAATTTTTTCCTAAACCTTACCGTTTAAAAGATATCAAAGCTTAAAGTTTACTCATTTTAAGAGAAATTTCTGTTTTGCTTATGAATTTTTTAACTCGCTTACAAAAAATTTTGATGAATTGCGCAACTTGTAGTTTTGTAGGAAATTAACTGCTCTACAAAAATGGTGTCATATGATTTGTCGATTAAGTTGAGCGTTGAAAAGGTATTCATCGTCAAACTTCAATGCATACTAATTTTAACAGTTTTTGATGAATAATTCGAAAAATTTCAATTTAATTTATAAGTTTCATGAAAATTTATTCCAATGTCAGTTCCTAAGAAAAAAGAAATGTTTCAAACTATTTTTCTTTAATTTTTTCAGTTCTATATATCATATATTTTTCAATTTTTAATTTTTAATATATATTTTTACACTATTTTTCTTTTATTTTCTTAGTTCTATATATTATGCATTTTTTAATTTTTAATTTTTAATATATATTTTTATACTATTTTTCTCTTTTCTTAGGAACTCACATTGGAATAAATTTTCATGAAACTTATAAATTAAATTGAAATTTTTCGAATTATTCATCAAAAACTGTTAAAATTAGTATGCATTGAAGTTTGACGATGAATATCTTTTAAACGCTTAACTTAATCGACAAATCATAGGACACCATTTTTGTCGAGCAGTTAATTTCCTACAAAACCATGAGTTGCGCAATTCATCAAAATTCATTGTAAGCGAGTTAAAAAATTCATAAGCAAAACAGAAATTTCTCTTAAAATAATCAAACTTCAAGCTTTGATATCTTTTGAACGGTAAGGTTTACGGAAAACTTGTAAGAGACCTTTTTTGTAGAGCGTTCGATTTCATACAAGAAAGTGAGAAGAGATATTTTTTAACGAACAGTTGTCAAAGAGATATGAATTTTTGTTTCTAATACTCAGGAAAAAATGCGAAATTGTAAAGCGGAGGACCTTGTTATCAAAATTAAGAGCTCATATTTGGTGAAAATTCTTTAGAGGTATCTAGCAATCGATTTTCACAGTATAAAGTAAAAAAAAATACTCATTTTTTTTGGCCCACCCTAATATATATATATATCTATATATATATAAATATATATATATATATATTATGATCTTCAATTTTCTTCTAAAAAAAGGAAACTTTTCAAAAATAAATTTTTTTTCACATTATTTGAATTTTTCAAAATTATACATAATTATTAGAAGAATCCTATATATATTCTCAATTATCAGCTTACATATCAATTAAAATATGAATATTATTCATTAGAAAAATGCCATTCAATTTACTTTATGAATTGTAATTTGTAACATTTATACAGTGGAGTAAGACTCATTATGAAATTCAAAGAAAGTATGCAGATGGATGAATTATCATTCATTTGATTTCATATTTTTAATTTTCGAAAATTAATTATTCTTCAATTTGAGAAAAATAATTTATCTAAATGAATCATTTTTTATTTTATTAAATAATTTACCTTAATCACCTCCATTCATGTTCTATGATATTAATGTATGATATAAATGTATATAAATATATATATATACATACATATATATATATATATATATATATATATATATATATATATATATATATATATATATATATATATATATATATATATATATTATGTATACATATATTATATATTAGTATAATAGAATATGAAAGGAGGTAGTTAAGTTAAATAATTTAATGAAATAAAAAATGATTTATTCGAATAAATTATTCTTCCTTAATTAATTAATAATCAATTATCAAGAATAAAAATGTGAAATTATATAAATAATAATTTATCTATCAGCATGTTGTCTTTGAATTTCATAATAAGTTTCAATCCATTTTATAAATGTTTCAGATTACAATTCATAAGGTAAATTGGACGGCATTTTTGTAATCAATAATATTTTTATTTCAATTAATATGTGAGCAGATAATTGAAAAATATTTAGGATTTTTCTAATAATTATACATAATTTTAAAAAATTAAAATAATGTGAAAAAAAAATTTTTTTTTTCTAAATTTCCCTTTTTTTAAAAGTAAATTGAAAATTATAATATACGTATACACACACACACACACACACACACACACACACACATATATATATATATATATATATAACTATATATATTTATATCATACATTAATATAATAGAATATAAATGGAGGTAATTAAGGTAAATGATGTGATAAAATAAAAAATGGTTCATTTGAATAAATTATTTTTCTTAAATTGAAGAATAATTAATTTCCAAGAATTAAAAATATGAAATCGAATAAATAATAATTCATCTATCAGTATGTTGTCTTCAAATTTCATAATAAGTTTCAATACATTTTATAAATGTTCCAGATTACAATTCATAAAGTAAATTGTACAACATTTTTGTAATGAATAATATTTTTATTTTAATTAATATGTGAGCAGATAATTAAAAAATATTCAGGATTTTTCCAATAATTATATATAATTTTAAAAAATTTGAATAATGTGAAAACATTTTTGTGTCAAAAATTTCGCTTCTTTTAAAAGTGAATTGAAAATCATAATATACATATATATATATACACACACACACATATATATCTATATATATCTATATATATTTATATCAATCATTATTATAATAGAATATAAATAGTGGTCATCAAGGTAAATAATTTAATAAAATGAAAAATGATCCATTTGAATTAATTCATTTTCCCTAAATTAAAGAATAATCAATTTTCAAAAATCAAAAATATGAACTTGAATAGATAATAATCCATCTATCGGTATGTTTTCTTGAAATGTCATAATAAGTTTGAATCCATTGTATAAATGTTCCAAATTACAAATAATGAAGTAAATTATGTGGCATTTTTCTGATGAATAATATTTTCATTTTAATTATTATGTGAGCAGATAATT
The DNA here is from genome assembly GCF_021155785.1 of Neodiprion fabricii. Taxonomy (NCBI): domain Eukaryota; kingdom Metazoa; phylum Arthropoda; class Insecta; order Hymenoptera; family Diprionidae; genus Neodiprion; species Neodiprion fabricii. The sequence goes on from NC_060244.1 coordinate 14,136,806, forward strand.
GAAAAATATATAGGCTTCTTTTAATAATTATATATAATTTCAAAAAATTTGAATAATGTGAAAAAATTTTTTTTTTCAAAAATCTCTTTTTTTTCAGAAGTACATAAAAATTAAAATATACATATACACACACACACACACACACACACACACACGCACGCACACACACACACACACACACACACACACACACACACACACACACACACACACACACACACACACACACACACACACACACACACACACACATATATATATATGTATATATATATATATATATATATATATATATATATATATATGTCGGGGTGAAGCCTCGGAAAGGCGGAGAGGATGTAGGATTTCCAATTTGTGGATTGTCCATTATAGAAAGCGCGATGATCTCAACACGTCCGGTCAATTCGCTTGCTTTTCCGTGACTGTCGATTTCATCCAAGCGTTGTTATAAACAATTCATTTGTTTGTTCTATATTCAAAGCATGTTGAATAACGCTTGACGCTTGATACGGCGGACTCATTCAAAGTTCAAGTTTCCAATTCACTTGATAATGCATCCTCTTTATTCTTCTCCGACATATATATATATATATTCATATCAAACATTATTATAATAGACTATAAACGGAGGTAATTAAGTTATATAATTTAATAAAATGAAAAATGATCCATTTGAATAAATTATTTTTCTTAAATTATAGAATAATTAATTTTCGAAAATTAAAAATACGAAATCAAATAAATAATAATTCATCTATCTGTATGCTTTCTTCAAATTTCATAATACGTTTTAATCCATTGTATAATGTTCAAAATTACAATTCATAAAGTAAATCAAATGGAATTTTTCTGATGAATAATATTTATATTTTAACTGATATGTGAGCAGATAATTAAGAAACATATAGGATTTCTCTAATAATTATACATAATTTTAAAAAATTTAAATTATGTGGAAAAAAATTTTTTTTTTGATTTTTCCTTTTTTTAAAAGTAGATTAGAAATGATAATATACATATATATATATTTATATATATTTATATCATACATTAATATAATAGAATATAAATGGAGGTAATTAAGGTAAATAATTTAATAAAATAAAGAATGATTCATTTAAATGAATCATTTTTCTAAAATTGAAGGATAATAAATTTTCAAAAATCAAAAATATGGAATCAAATAAATAATAATCTATCTATCCGTATGCTTTCTTTAAATTTCATAATAAGTTTCAATCCATTGTATAAATGTTCCAGATTACAATTCATAAAGTAAATTGAATGGCATTTTTCTAATGAATAATATATATCTTGATTGATATGTGAGCAGATGATCAAAAAATATATAGGATTTTTTCTAATAATTATATACAATTTTGAAAAATTTGAATAATGTGGAAAAAATTTTTTTTTTTCAATTTCTCGTTTTTTAAAAGTCAATTGAAAATCATAATGTACATATATATATGCACACACACAGATACATATATATATACATGTATATATATATATTTATGTATATTTATATCATACATTAATATAATAGAATATAAATAATCAAGGTAAATAATTTGACAAAAAAAAAAAATGATCCATTCAAATGAATCATTCTACTCAAATTGCGGAATAATTAATTTTCTAAAATTAAAAATATGAAATTAAATATATAATAATTTATCTATCTGTATGTTTTCTTCAAATTTTATGTGAAGTTCCAATCCATTGTGTAAATGTTTCACATTACAATTAATGAAGTAAATAAAATGGCATTTCTCCAATAAATGATATCATTCTGATAATTAATATGTGAGCAGATGAATAAAAAATATATAGGAATTTTTCCAATGATTATATATAATTTTGAAAAATTTAAATAATGTGAAAAAAATTTTTTTTAAATTCCTTTTTTTCTGAAAGTAAATCAAATATCATAAAATATATATATACATACACACACACATATATATGTATATATATTTATATATATTTATATCATACATTAATGTGATAAAATATAATTGGAGGTAATTAAGTTAAATAATTTGATAAAATGCAAAATCGTTTATTTGTATAAAATATTTTCCCTATATGACAGAACAATTAATTTTTAAAAATTAAAAATATGAAATCAAATAAATGATAATTCATTTATCTGTATGTTTTCTTCGAATTTTATAGTGAGTTCCAATCCATTGTGTAAATGATCCAAATTACAATTCATGAAGTAAATTAAATGGCATTTTTCTGATGAATAATATTTTTATCTTAATTATTATGTGAGCAGATAATTAAAAAATATATAGGATTTTTCTAATAATTATATATAATTTTGAAAAATTTGAATAATGTGGATAAAAATTTTTTTTAAAGAGTTCTTTTTTTTAAAAAGAAAATTAAAAATTATATTATATATTTATATATATATGTATATGTATACACACACACACATGTATATATATATATATATATATATATTTATGTATATTTATAATATACATCAATATAATAGAATATAAATGGAGGTTATTAGGTTGAATAATTTGATAAATAAATTGGATGGCATTTTTCCAATGAATAATGCTTTCATTTTAATTAATATGTGAGCTGATGATTAAAAAATATATAGGATTTTTCTAATAATTATACATAATTCCAAAAAATTTAAATAATGTTACGTCTAGCATACCACTTTTCTCTATTTTCCCTACTCGCTAACTCTCCCACAGTTCTTACATTAATCTCATGGTCTCTGTCCTGTCCTCTTATCTCTACGTAGTCTCACGCTATTCACCATCACGCTTACTCATCAAATTCCATTCCCTACTCCTAGCATTGTCACACCTTTTCTGCACCCGTACGTTTCACGTCTCGAGGGACACTTCTATTCTAACTCTCAAAAACGTCACATCTGGACTTCTTACATAGCTTCATACAGCACACTTCGTTTTTACCGTCAGCTGAACTTCCTCGAAATAAATATATAAGTAATATCTCAAACAAACCCCACGTTATTCAATCCTCATCCTGATCTCCGGTTGTCCTGGAACTTAAAAGCGAAGCCAACCAGTTTACTCTTACCTCTCAGGAGTAACTCTAATCACGGACGTAACATTAGTGGCAGCGGTGGCCTTCGCTTTCCGGAAATCCAGTGATACAATTTTACGTGTGTGCTACGCATGAAGTGTCATCTGATAGACCGGTTCTGAAGTGTGCAAGCTCAGTGATTTTAATACAAAAGTAATACCACTGTGTGATAGTGTTGAAGACACTCTGAAAGCCATATTCTACGTTAACGCAATCAACGATATCTGATTCACACGAACGTCACAGACAAATCCGTATCTCCAAATCGATATTGCTGAAAGACTATCTCCTGCTGCTACTACGACAACATCTTCATTCTTCACGACTTCTAGTACGACACAACGCACACCGACGTCATCACCGGATACAGACACGAAATCGCTGGACCAACATCCTCACGGAAGAATGCAACATTTTCTTCCATTCCTCCTCTTCATCTTCGCTTTGTAAGTCGACAAATCCTAGATTAACATTTACAACATGGCCACCGAAGGCACTTTTCTGCTCCTGCCTCTTAAAGATGCATTAGATCTGATTCCCACGTTCAATGGCACTAATATGCCCGTATCCGAATTCATAACTAAAGTAGAATGCGCAAAACAAGCTGTCTTAGCCAGAGAACTGAATTTATTCTTCACACTTATTCGCACGAAAATCGAAGGCGACGCGAGTAAATATATAGAGTCAGATAATCCGGATTCTCTTCGAGATTTGCTATACTGCCTGAAACAGGCCTACGCGTCTAAACAACACCTTTCAGATATCCAGCTAGACCTCGCAGAATCGGCACAGAGGCGAAACGCGAGTGTTCTAGATTACGGTGCTAGAATGAAACGTCTGTTAAGACAAGCGAGTGAATCAATAGATGCCTCAGGATCTATCAGTGATGCTCAAGTGCTAAAGAAAAATATCAAAGAGACCGCAAGACTAAGATTTATCAAAGGATTACTAGATGAATTAGAAATAAGAGTAGCTCATGAGAATCCGCAAACCCCACAAATGGCTATAGACACGGCCACCAAGATTGAAAAACTATTATCAGATAGACTTAAACTAGCCTCATACCGTGATACTAACTACGAAACACAAAACCATATAAAATGTAGTATATGTAAATTAACCGATCACATCGATAAATATTGTCCTGAACAACCTTCCCTATTAGTAGTGTCTAGATACTGCAAGCAGCGGACAGGTCTTACTAGCACAGGTCTTACTAGCACAGGTCTTACTCGAAAAAAAAAAGGATCGAGAATCGCATTCTTCCCACATCCCCAAATTACGATTCGAGACGCCTTCAGATTTTGAAAGAAAAGTTACGATTGGATCATTTGAACGACGAAGAAAAACAATTAATAGTTAATCTTGCTATCGAATTCAACCATTTATTTTTCCTCCTGGGTGACACCCTGGGACATACAAACTTAGTCAGCCATACGATCCCTACTACCAATGACGCACCAATTCATACCAAACAATACAGACACCCAAGAGTACACAAAGACGAAATACCAAAAAAAGTGACCAAACTCCTTGATCAGAACATTATCACACATTCTTCATCTCCTTATAATTCTCCGGTCTGGATCATCCCCAAGAAATCAGATGCTAGCGGCGAAAAGAAGTGGCGAATGGTCATTGACTTCCGAAAACTGAACGAAAAAACCATTGGCGACGCTTATCCGCTACCAAATATCGTCGATATCCTAGATCAGCTAGGTTCCGCAAAATATTTCTCAACGTTCGACCTGGCTTCCGGGTTCCACCAAATTCCAATGGATCCCGATCACAGCGCAAAGACCGCTTTTTCGACTCCTCACGGCCATTTCGAATATACTAGAATGCCATTTGGCTTCAAAAATGCCCCATCCACCTTTCATCGTCTGATAGATCAGGTTCTATCGGGATTACAGGGTACAGATATGTTTGTCTATTTGGATGATATAGTCATTTACTCCCGATCCTTGGAGGAGCACGAAACCAAATTTCGGAAACTCATGAAGAGATTGTCTGATGCAGGACTAACCCTGCAGCCAGATAAATGTGAATTTCTGCGTAAAGAAGTAGCATACCTAGGTCACGTCATCACTCAAAATGGATTGAAACCTAATCCGGAGAAAATATCAGCAATAAAAAACTACCCAGTTCCCAAGAATCCTAAACAGATCAAACAATTTTTAGGCTTGATAGGCTACTACCGAAGATTCATTCCTAACCTTTCAAAAATTGCTAGACCTATTGATAATTTGCTAAAGAAGAATAGCCCTTTCCTATGGACAGCAGAACATCAATTTGCATTCGAAACACTACGCGATAGTCTGTGTCGAGAACCGATACTGCAGCATCCAGACTTCGAAAAACCCTTCTTCCTAACAACCGACGCTTCAAAGTATGCAATAGGAGCAATACTTAGTCAAGACAAAGATGGCGAGGATTTACCAATCGCGTATGCATCGAGGGTGTTACAAAAGGCCGAAATCAATTACTCGGTGTCCGAAAAAGATTTCTTAGCAGTCGTTTATGCCGTCAAACATTTTCGTCCTTACCTTTACGGTAGAACCTTCACCCTGGTAACAGACCACGAACCACTAAAGTGGATCAAAAACGTACGGGACCCGACTTCTCGTTTAATGCACTGGAGACTGAAGTTGGAAGAATATTCGTACGTCACAAAACATAAAAGAGGAATAGCGAACTCTAACGCAGACGCGCTTTCCAGAAATCCACCTGTCGACTCTTTCCGAATTCTACCTATTACCTCAAAACGGCCACGAACCATATACGCTATCTTCGTCTACCAGCGCTCACAAACGCACCAAAATAGCTCACTAACACCCAACACGTGCTCGCGAACCGGATACGCTATCTTCATCTACCGGCGCTCACAAGCGAATGAAACATGTTGACCAAGACCCAATACAAGCGCATGGATCTGCACATGAATCCACCAGCCCTTCCCCACGAAGACGGAACAAAGCATTACAAGACACTTTGACTTCTACTGTTACCTCTGACTCAAGTGACAGTATGACTGACAATAGCAGCGCAACGGAGGCACCGATCGTAGTCGATAAAACGATCAAGCAAATTACGGAACGAGTTCAACCATTCACTTTATCTAAATCACACCAAAACTCCGGTAAGCCCCAGGGTCGTAGTGTTAAAATACGTGAAGAACAGTCCGACACACTGAATAAGCCGACACCCGAAGCCACTACCAGTAAAGGACGAAATTACGCCCCTCGATTCACGGAATTCGTAACAGATCTCAACCACCTACCATTAACGCATAGTAAATTTATTCAAGAGATACGCGCCAATCTCCTCGACAGACAAGATAACCTAGCCCACTGCATCTCGGCAGACTGCAAGACATCACGAGGAGTCGCGGGACAACTAATCAATAGGAAAATAATCACCCGAGATCAACCACAACAACTAGACCCTGAAGTAACGAACGTATTGACACTGCCACATGGTAGCCGCCTCATTTACAATCTAGTAACAAAAAAATACCACTACCAGAAACCAACTGACGAAACACTGTTCAACGCCCTAGTAAATCTAAAGAATTGCTTGGAACAAGACAAAGTCAAATCGCTCTCGATTCCAAGACTAGGCTGCGGCTTAGATAAGTTAGATTGGAACCTTGTTAATCGGATGATCCATTACATATTCAAAGACTCCGACATAACGATCACCATTTGTAATTATCAAAACCCGACTTGTGACTCGACACCTTCTGAATCTGAAGCAGACGCATCAACACCCAGAATCCCTGCTCCCCCTTTAACTCGTCGGCCAATGCGTCGGACCGGGACTAGGTCAGCTCCAAGACATGCTCCGGTTTCTACTTCCTCGCGCTACCCAACTGATATCTCGGAGAGTGACTCCGTGACACATGATCCGGAGTCAGCTGATGAAGACACGGATAGCGATGCCTCCGTTGTACCTACGGCAACGCTACCACCTTTAGGCTCACAACGTCGCGACAATCCCGAAGAGCGAAAACCGGACCGCCCCCATATTGACAATGACAACTTTTGTTGCTTAGATTACTTTATACAAAATCAAAATGACATATTACCAACACCCAACGTAACCGAAACTAACGACGGACTTCTCATGTTGTGCGACAATTACGCTCATTTCGTATCAGCTACTTGTGGTTGGACAGAAGGACTAGAAAAACAGTTGATAGATGGAAATCTAATAAGCATGGAATCCTTTCAAAACCAGAATCCAGAAATATCCGACGTAATTAAAACTCGGTTGAAAAACAACAAATACATATTTATGAATATAGAAAGTGTTCTTCCTCTTCGAGACACAACTTGTAAGAATGTCTGTAAGTGTGTTTACATTTTGGAATCTTACGCTTCTTGATGCGAAGCTCGTAAGACAGTCAATGACCGTCTAATATTGAAATGCGGATATGCATCATCAATATTAATTTCATACATTACGTCTCATACTCTTGCATATCGTTGCAGGTGCAGTGCTCTCGACAGCAAGACAGACGATTCGACTAACGTCGCGATTAAGCAACTGAATCAGAACCCGGGAATCTTCTTCGAACAATTGCAAGACCTACGCACATATAACAAAGAATGGACTTTGCTGAACTACATAGATCTCCAATATTTATTCGACCGACTTGACCAAGCATCAGATTTCCCAACCATAATAGAAGGTAAATGCTCTGTCGCCAAAAACTACTGTTACACCGGCGACCATATTCAAATGTTGGCTGATAGAATAAAAGCCATGAAACTATACCAAAACCGAATAGAATATTTAGTTGGCCATCGCACAGGCGAATCCACTCACTCCGAACTTGCTAAATTAGCCCACCATCGCGGAACACGAGGCGCGATTAATTTCATTGGTAGCGTATCAAAATCCTTATTCGGCACCCTAGACGTAAAAGACGGAGAATATTTTAACCAACAAATTGACAACTTGTACAACGACAGTAGACACTTAGCATCCCTGCTTAACAAACAGACAAATATCGTACAGTCAACGTTGGGCGTCTACGGGAAAGAAATCGACAGCATGATAAGCCACGACCGCGAACAACATAAATTACTCACGGCCCTCTCGACTGATGCAGCTATTTCAAGAGCCTTAATCGCCAACAATACCTTCAGAACGACTTTACTTAACCGACTAATTGACCTGGACCGACACTTGAAACAATACGAACTTGACCTGTCCAACTTAGTAAACGCTATCCTCTTCGCTCAAAAAGGTATCGTTCACCCTAAAATTCTATCACCAGAACAAATTATTTCCAGTCTTAAACATATCCAGTCACTCAGACCACAAATAGAGTTTCCTATTCCAATGGATCCAAATTACGCTGAAGAACTGATTCGAATCTCTAAAATCGACATAGCGTATTACGAACCCAGACTGCTTTATGTGATATCTATTCCGTTGCTCAACTCCAAGGCTTTTGACCTGTACCGACTGCTTCCCGTCCCCGTTAGACAGACATACGACTCTGCAAATAACAAATTCGCTTACATTCAACTTGGCAGCGACTACATAGCAATAACACTAAATGGAGCGTCATACTTCCAGCTATCCGAACCAAAAATCAACAAATGTATCCTAACGCAAAACAGATACATTTGCAGACAAAGTCAACCACTATTTCACAGCGGAATCCACAAGCTATGCGAAGTCGACTTGTTTCTCCACTCCTCACAATCAGTAACAAAAAATTGCGACGTTAGACTAACATCTTTCGTGGGCACATATTGGACGGAACTTTCCGTTGCCAATGCTTGGATATTTTCTTCAGCAAAACCAGAAACCGTACATATATTATGTCCGAACGACCACATCTCGCGAATCACCATTTCAGGAGCCGGAATATTACGGCTGAATAACAAGTGCACCGGTCACACAGGTGGGGTAACACTCTCCACAACTAGGTATTCGACCTCATCGGAAACCCACTCATACATCCCGAACTTTACCCTCGATCTGGACCGGATGTACAAAAACCTTAATTGAAATGAAACCACAAATTTATCCTCAATTGCAATCCGCCCACTCCACAAAACCTCGCACATAAATGTACATGCCTTGGCCAATACCGGACTATCGCTGCAGGATATCGTGAAACAAGCTACTGATATCAGCACACACCACCGCACACAGCGCTATATGTTTCACATCAAGGACGCTCTTACTTACAGCGGTGTAGGTTTGCTATCTCTCGCAACCCTATACTTATTCTACCGTCACTCATGCCTCGGCAAGGTCATTACTCTGTGCACACATTGTAAAACAAAAAAAACGAACCAGACATTTAGAGCCATACAAACAGGGTATGACAATCCAATCGAGCTAGATATTATTCACCCGCCTACTTCTTCTGTCCTACCCATTCCCAACGAAGTAGAAACCCATCATGCAGTTCCTCACACACCACCTCCGCTTCCTTTAAACCCACCCACCTTACGAAAACCTTATTACAAATAGGCAATTACTATATTGCTATCAAGATCTGCTGTTGCGCTGTCAAACGGACATGAGTAAAATAAATACTTGTGTACACTACTGCACTAAAATGATTGTAGTGACGATTTTATACCCTTAGTTTACAATTAGCCCAAAATATATCTACACTCATAACCGATATCATTGTACGAATAGGTCAAACTCTGTATCTCGATATATCAAAAAAAAAAAAAAAAATATAGTATTACTTAGTACCCAGCTAATCAAAGATATCATTGTTGTTTAGTCTTAAATATACTAACCCGCTTCCATGCGCATTAACCCTAGGCGCCTAGCTTTAAACAACATTATGTAACCGTAGTATTATAACTATATGCCTTACGCTCATACGTAATCCAGAATATAAATCATACACTACCTATAATAAGATAAATTGTGAAACTAATTTTAACCACATACTTTAAAATCATGTTTCACATTTCCACCTTCTTGCTTCGCATATTCGGAACCATACCTACCGCTATGCTCCCTCTGACGGGGGGTGTCACGTCCAGCATACCACCTTTCCCTATTTTTCCTACTCGCTAACTCTCCCACAGTTCTTACATTAATCTCATGATCTCTGTCCTGTCCTCTTATCTCTACGTAGTCTCACGCTATTCACTATCACGCTTACTCATCAAATTCCATTCCCTATTCCTAGCATTGTCACACCTTTTCTGCACCCGTACGTTTCACGTCTCGAGGGACACTTCTATTCTAACTCTCAACAACGTCACATCTGGACTTCTTACATAGCTTCATACAGCACACTTCGTTTTTACCGTCATCTGAACTTCCTCGGAATAAATATATTAGTAATATCTCAAACAAACCCTACGTTATTCGATCCTCATCCTGATTTCCTGTTGTCCTGGAACTCAAAAGCGAAGCCAACTAGTTTACTCTCACCGCTCAGGAGTAATTCCAATCACGGACGTAACAATAATGTGAGAAAAATTTTTTTTTTTTGAATTTCTCTTTTTTTGAAAGTAAATTGAATATCATAATATATATATATACATACACGTTATTAATATACATTATTATAATACATTAATATTATACTGTAAGATCTCCTATTTCGAACCGCTGTAAACACAAGTATCAGTGATCCCCTCATTTTGGGAGGGATCACGGTTGACACCCATTTTGGAAATGGAGTGGGGAAGCCGGCGCCCCACTCCAAACTCAAAATCGAGATCCAGTGGTGGAGAAGTTAACCCGATCTCGCTCTCTTAACCCCGGGACGTCAACTCAACCGGTTGAAGGAAAATACTCCAGCGAGGCCCTGGAGGACTGACAGCCCCAAAACGAGACGATCATCGACTCGGCGGAATCCCGTCATCGCTAGAAACCTCCGGTCCCGGGGAGAGAGCCACCGAGGGACTGACCATACCGACCATTAATACGATAAGTCAAATCCACTTCAAAAATAGCTTGAATTGTTAACGCATAGGTGACGTCTCGTCAAAGTTGAGAAAAATCGACCGCCAATTCTTTACAATCTGTTTTGAGATGATACGAATGGATGGAATGTGTGTGTATGTGTGGTATTTATTGTTAATCAATGAGAAATTTCCGAATGTAAAATTCTACAAATTGGTATAATCACTTTTTATATGATACGAATGGATGAATGTGTGTGCGTATGTGTGGTAGTTATTGTTAATAAATAAAAGAGAAAGAAAGTGAAATTCTACAAATTGGTATTTATTGTTAATAAATAAAAAGAAAGAAAGTAAAGTCTTACAATACATCAATATTATTGAACATAAATGGAGGTAATTGAGTTAAATAATTCAATAAAATGAAAAATGATTCATTTGAATAAATTATTTTTCTCAAATTGGAGAATAATTAATTTTCGAAAATTGAAAATAAGAAATCGAATAAATAATAATTTATCTATCTGCATGCTTTCTTTGAATTTCATAATAAGTTTTACTTCACTGTATAAATGTTCCGAATTACAATTCATGAAGTAAATTAAATGGCATTTTTCTAATGAATAATATTCATATTTTAATTGATATATAAGCAGATAATTAAAAAATATATAGGATTTTTCTAATGATTATATATAATGTTAAAAAAATTTGAATAATGTAAAAAAAAATTTATTTTCAAAAAGTTGTCTTTTTTTACGAGAAAATTAAAAATTATATTATATATATTTATATATATATATATATATATATATATATATATATATATATATATCTGTATTATAACCAATATTTTTATGTGTTGAGGGTCAAACGATGAAAAGGATAATTGGTTACCCTACGGCGCAGTCACTAACCTGAAGAATTAGATAGAGAAAGAGGTAATAAGAGAGAAAGATACGATTGTTGGGCGCCAGACGCACATGCGTCAAAAATAGATAATTAGAGAAAAAGACAAAGGTAAAGGTAAAGGTAATAGGTAAAGATAAGGTCCGGTTCTACGACGGTTTTGCACAGTTTGCTCAGATAGACAAGGTAATGGTAGAGGGGCGGAGTCGAATCCAATAGATAAAATGAGAAACAGGTGAAGCAGAAATAATATCAAATATATTAAGTAAGAAGCGATAAGTTTAATGACAAGCAAGTAGCTGAAAAGGTTAATTACGATAAATGCGATAATTAACAATATTTACAGCCGGAGAAAGGTTAAGCGAGAGAGTTAACAAATAACGGAACGTTTTCCGAATAAGCGGGAAATATGCGCAAGCTCGCGATACTAAAGGTAATGATTAACACGGTTTTAAGATAGATAGGCAGAACAGAAAAGATAAACTGTACTTAAATTAAGCGGTAAGCAAATAAATCATAAAATATAAGAAGCGATTATAAACACATGCGAAATACAACAATTTTAATAGTTTTCACATTACCAGAATGATCAGAAATAGGCAGACAGGGAATTATGAATTACAAGGTAAATTCAAGCGACAGGTGAAGTAGAAAATTATCATAAGATATAGAGAATAACAGATACTACGTAGCCTCTAGTTTGCGGTAAGTGCGAGAGAAAGAGAGATAATATTCGGTACGATAAAAGGCAATTCAAGATAAGACAAACAATATTCAAGATAATTAATATGCAACATACGGCAAACCAAAGAGACTGCGGACAGCTACGATCAGCGATATTAGCGAAGAAAATAATGAAAAAGATGTTATGCGATACGGCACAATACTTCAATGTCAAATGAACGACGAGCGGGACCGCGCAGCGATATAAGATCGCTCCCGCGGTACACTCACCAAGATACGATAATTAACGATAATAGGTAAAGAGACAGATAGAAACTAATCAGAGAAAATATAACAATATAGCAATGCTCAGTAGCTCAGATAAAAATTGATCCTTCAACGGAACGCGCTGCTAGACAGCGATATTAGACACTCAAATATTCCAGAAGAGAAAGATAATAAAATAAAGCAATAGTCACTACAATGCGTAAGTAATAGTCAATCAGTCGCGAAGTTACTTGCAATAAGACAGAGAAAGGGACATGATGAGAGATAAGAGAGAATAAGGTACGAGCCCAGGTGGCTCAAGCAGACCAACTGCAAGATAAAGAGAAATGATACGAGCCCAATTGGCTCAAGCAGACCAACTGCAAGGTAAAGAGAGAAAGAGATAAAGGTGAAGGTACGATATATTGCAAGTAATCTCGCGGCTACCCAAAATAGAAAAGGAACCTCACTTACGTAAAAGAAGATAAAGCAGGTATTAGCGAATGCGGTAAAATAGCGAGAACTAAGTATGGTGATAGCAGTAATGGCACTAAATATGACGATAGCACGTCGTTGCGATTCAGGAACTTAACGTAGAGTGACGAGATGATCGATGATCCTGATTTTCGTCGAGCTGCTGTCACGTGATTCTTCCTCAATTTGGCGGTATTTTAATTGGACCAGCAGGTTGCGTAGGCCTGGTCCACGGGCAGGCGGCGATAATCCCTCGCCGCTTGTTTTTCTTTTCCCTCGACGACAGATATCGAGGTATCGGGACGTCGGAAGGTGGTTAGAGATGTTTTCCTTCAGCTATGCGGTATCGTTGGTGAGAGGGGGGGGTCGTACTGCTCATGTGTTGCGATATTGAGGTGTGCGGCAATGTTTCGTCACCGGTCGTTCGGACTTGCGACCGACTGTAACTCAATCCTTGCTTTACTGGTACTCCCCGTTGTAGCTACTTCGTCGGCGCTGCATCCCGGCCCTCGCTCATGGAAGCCCTCATGCCGGAACGATCTGGTGGTGATGGCCCTCAACCCGGATCCCCACACTAGATCCATCAGATCCACGTGGTCAGCATATCATTAGCCTATTCCACGCCACAGTCCTTCGATAGGACGGTTCGTGAAGAGAAAACCGTCTTCTATTGGATAGTCAACGACTTAGTAGATGTTAGGGTCGGTTCAGCTCCAGGCTGATAAGTATCGTCGACGGGAGGCTTTGTTGTGTTTTTGACGCACAGCCCTGTACGCCGCCTAACGATGCATCCGAGCGGTAGAAGCATTCATTCGTGGTTCGGCTCCTGGCCGATAAGTCTCAAATAGTTGGAGGTGCTGTTTGTGCATCACGCACGACCCTGTTCGACAACTGGATAGGCATCCATCGGGAGTGGTTTCAGCGGTATTCGTTCGTCTGTAGTCGGTTGTGGTCGATGTTGAGCTGGTACGTGACCCCTATCAGGCAGTGTCCTGGTATCTTGACGCGAAGGTCTCGCGGATGGTTCTCGTAGAGCATTACAGAATTAGAAAATAGCATACCATTAGCTTAGTAAAGAGAATTCAACTTAAAGATAATTAGTCGTTCATTTTTGGAGTATTGGCCTCAGACGTGCTTTCGTTATTTTTAGCGATATGTGCACCTAGGGGAATGCGATATTTAAACAAAGTGACGCGGTACGAAATACCACGTCACAATATATATATATATATACACACACACACATGTATATATATATTTATGTATATTTATAATATACATCAATATAATAGAATATAAATGGAGATCATCAAGTTAAATAATTTAATAAAATGAAAAATGATTCATTTGAATAAATAATTTTTCTTAAATTAAGAAATAATTAATTTTTAAAAAGAAAAATATGAAATTGAATGAATAATAATTTATGTTTCTGTATATTTTCTTCAAATTCCATAATAAGTTCCAACCAATTGTATAAATGTTCCAGATTACAATCATTACAGTAAATTAGATGGCATTTTTTTGAAGAATAATGCTTTTATTTTAATTAATATGTGAGCAGATAATTGAAGAATATATAGGATTTTTCGAATGATTATATATATTTGTAAAAATTTAAATAATAAAAAAAAATTTTTTTTTTTAATTTCACTTTTTTCGAAAGTAAATTCAAAATTATAATATATGAATATATACATGTATATACACACACACACATATATATATTGATATTTCACATTAATTTGATAAAATGAAAAATCATTTATTTGAATAAATAATTTTTCTTAAAATACAGAACAATTGATTTTTAAAAATAAAAAGATGAAATTAAATAACTAATACTCTATCTATCTGTATGTTTTCTTTAAATTTCATAATAAGTTTCAATCCATTGTATGAATGTTCCAGATTACAATTCGTAAAGTAAATTGAACGGCATTTTTCTAATGAATAATATTTTTATTTTAATCAATATGTGAGCAGATAATTAAAAAATATATAGGATTCTTCTGATAATTATATATAATTTCAAAAAATTTGAATAATGTGAAAATGATTTTTTTTTTCAAAAAATTCTTTTTTTTTCAAAGAAAATTGAAGATTATATTATATATATATATATATATATATATATATATATATATATATATATATATATATATATATATATACATATATATATAATGTTCCTTTTTTCAACTTTGTCGAAGCTGCGATGAGTTTCTCTGTAAATGGAGTTTATTGTTTCGTATACTATTACATTACATTACTTTCCTTTGCATTACGTACTTATATATATTCGTACTTATACTTATATATATTCGACGTTGAATAAAAATAATATTACCTGTAAATGGAGAAACGACATTTACAGGTTATTTTCCTCTCGTTCTGACGTTTCCACGTGCGATTCCGCTGATAATAGCTTATGTACTAATCTGTCATAATGCCCTCGGCATTCTATTGTCTCTATTCGCTCATATTTACACGTATGTACTATTGACCGTGAAACTGCCAAAGGCGCTTATTGTGGTGCGGTGAAATTTCAAATTTGGGAGTTAGGAAGAAATATGATGAGCTGAATATAGGCCTTGTCATATTTGTTTACATCTCCCCCCCGAAGAAAAGAAACCAGTGAGGAGACACTGGTCTTCTTGAATAACCTTTGGGACCGGTACAAGCTTTGTAATGTGAAATAATGACTCTGACTTATTTCGATCTGTATGTATTTTATAAATTGAATTTGAAATTTTTTCTATAATTTTGTATGGTCCGATTTTTAGTTCATCTAATTTTTTCCTATCTATTCTATGGCTACTTTCAACGTAAACTAGGTCTCCAATATTGAATTCATGATATTTTCTATTTTTGTCGAATTGCTTTTTATTATATTCATGTGATTTCTTTGTATTCTCTAGAGCACGTTTTCCAGCTTCATGCAAATCGTTTTCTGTTTTTACTTGTTTTAGCTCTTCTGGTAAGATTGTACTGCTTTTTCCTTTCAATAAGTATCTAGGAGACAATCCTGTTACAGTATGTTCTGTATCATTGTACTTTTCTGTGCACTCATGTGCTACAGTTGTCCACGCAGTTTTTGATTTTTTTTTTGGTTTATCTTACATTTAATTTTATTAACTAGCGTTTGGTTTAGTCTTTCATTGAGTCCGTTTGAAAACGGTGCACTTACTGCTGTAAAAGTCAAGGTTATATCTTCCTTATTCAAAAATTCTTTGAACTCTTTGGAACTTATCCCTGGATATTGATCGGATAGGATCATGTTTATTTTATTATTTGGCAAGACTGTCTGTATCAATTTTATAAAATCAGTTGCATTCTGAGTTTTTGAGGTCAAAATAGTAGCATATCTTGTGAAATGATCAACGAGCCAGTGTAAATACTTTTTTGTTGACCGTGAACCTCCGAATCCGCCAATTGTATCTATAGACACTATTTCATAGGGGTAACTCGCAGGACCTAATTGGGACATTAATCCAATTTTGTGCTTTCCTCTTGATTTATTTTTGATGCAAACTTCACAGTTTTCGCAAACTGTTTTAATATTTTGATTCAGATTTTTTGCTATGTAAAATGGTTTTATCTTATTTTGTATTTGTTTCATTCCTAAATGACAATAGAAGAGGTGTACTTTTTGTATAAGTTCTTTACTGAAATCTTCTGAGAGTAGGATTTTTTCACTTGTTCCTATTCTTTTATAATACGTGTTATTCTTGTATAGTAACTTGTCTTTACCGTTTTGGATGTCTTTATTGTTTTCTTGATCGTTCTGAATGTCTTCTATTTTTATGAAATTAACGGTTTGTAAAATTTCTTCTTTATTATCATTAGGTTCTAGTACTGGGTTTCTGCTGAGGCAGTCTGCTTCTAAATTGTCCTTTCCTGGAGTGTATTTTATTTCGAAATCGTATCGAGATAGATAATGCATTAAGTCACCTAATTCCTCATCTGTCCTAGACCTAATATTCATATTTTCTAAAGGTTTATGATCCGAGAAAACCGTAAATGATTTTCCTATAAGCCAGTGCTGCCAGAATTTTATTGCCTCTTTTATTGCTAAACATTCTATATAGATAGCTTTCTTTCTTTTTTGGGACACATTTAATTTTTTTATTGAGATTAGATTGTCATTGAGTGGACTAATCGAGTTGTATCTTATTTCGTGGCCTAAATATTTAACTGAGTTTGATGCGAAGGTACATTTTGAAAGTTTTAGTCTGAATCCTTCTTTCATAATTGACTCTAATAGCTGTGATAAGTGGTCAATATGTTCATCAAAAGTTTTTGAAAATACTAGAATGTCATCTATATAATTTACGCTGAAGTTCGAGAGCTTGTGCTCTCTTATTATATTACTTAATATTTTCTGGAAAATCGCTGGTGATGTTTTTAAACCAAAGGGTAGGCAGGTCCATTGAAAATGGCCTTCTTGAGTTACGAATGCGGTTTTTCGTCTGTCTTCAATTTTTATGGGAATTGACCAGAAAGCTGAATTTATATCTAAGGACGAAAAATATTTACAATCTCGTGTCTTAACTATCAGATCTTCAATTAATGGAAAAGGCTGCGCCTGAGGAATGACTATCTTGTTTAATTCCCGGAAATCTATGCATAGTCTAGCTTTCTTTCCTTCATCTTTTTTATAAGCTAATGTCACTGGTGCAGCGAATGGGCTATAAGACTCTTCAATTAAATTTTTTTCTAATAATTTTGTTATTTGGTGTTCTATTTTTTTTTTATCCTCCATAGTGCATCTGTACGGTCTTTTGTAACAATATTTATCAACTAATAAATCAATACGAGCTTCATAATCCGTTACAGTGCCTATGTCGTATTTATCTCTGGCAAAAATCGATTTATATTTATCGATTAGTTGGTCAATTTCGGATTGTTGTTGCATTTCCAAGTGGTTTATTACTATGTTAAATTCTGACGTATTTATATGTTCATTGAAATTCAATTGGTAATTTTTTGTTTTGTTTTCAATATATTCTTTATTTGTATTTTGTATGTTAGGTTTGTTTTTAAGTCTATTTTCAGGAATGGCCTGGATTTTTTGTGTAATTTCTAAATTTTCGTTTTGTCTTAATTGGAAATTTTTTATACAGTCTAGTCCAATTAAAAAATCGTGTTCAAAATGTTCGTTATCTATCATGAATACATCAATTTCTTTTTCGATATCAAAAATTTTAGCTTTTAGAGTTATCATGCCGTTTGCTTTTCTTACACCATTAATCTTTTTTAAATGTGCGTTATGTGAGTTATGAAGTTTCTTTTGTTTTAAATGTAACAGCTTTGAATTAATTGAAGAAACTTTCGAGCCGGAATCGTAAATTCCTTGGATTTGTAACGCATTATTTAGCAATGATTTGATTTTGATTAATGGTGGCACTATAAGTTTTTGGATCTTTGGTATTTAATTCTATTTCTAACCCAGAGTTATTTACATGCCTTATGTATTCTTTGTTTTGTTGATCGTCGGCTTTGTTCATGAACCAGCATAAAGATTCTGGGTGGTAGCGATTGCTCTTATTTTTTTTCTCGCAAATCGAACATGGTTTATGGTCACTATTTTTCGCTTCACTTTTGTTTTCAATATTTGTAGTACTCTTTTTTTCTGAATTTTTTTTATTCACCAGGTGCTCTAGTCCCCTGATCTCCGTAAATATATCTTCGGTCTGATTTAACTTTTCTCTATCTATTCTATCGGATACAAAATTTGGTAACCCTACAGCAATAAGATCAATTAAGGTAGGCGTATCTATTGACTTGTTTGTTTCTAATAGAAGTCTTTCTTTCTTTAAAGCATATTCTAATAGCGAACCCTTTATGTATTTGTAAGATATTGCATATCTAATCCCAGTCCACCCTTTATTGGCGTAAGTTTCACAGAAATTTTGTTTCCATGTTTTCCACTCTGAATCTAACGTATATTTTATCAGCATTGACCCATACCAGTCGATGCATGAATCTTCTAGAAAAAGTCTAAAGATCTCGATTTTTTCAATATCTTTTTCTACACGTAATCGAGAACATTCATTTTCAAAAATATCCATCCACTGGGGCACATTTGAATTTCTGCCTGTCAATTTCTCTATTACAAATTTTTCTGATACCTTTCTTAAGTTACGGATTCCATAATCTTGGGGCTTATCTTCAGTTTTCTTTTCGGTAAATTTTTCCAAAATTCTTGACAATGCCTCTTCTGTGATGTTTGCTGTGGGTGTAGTGTCTTGCGCTGTTGACATTTCTTCAAGTAAGTAGTCGTTGCATATTATGTTCCCATCTTCATCCTTATACTGTTGTAGTATATCTCCGGCCAAACTAATCCATACTTTTCTCGCTTGTCCTCTTTTTTGTAGTGTAGCTTTTATTTTCTGATAACCCGCCGTAGTTGTAAGTTTCGCATGATGTCTCATCGGTTGAAGCTGGTCCGGGAGTATAAAACAGCGATCGTCGGGTGTGGTTATTGAGGTTATGGCGATTATGTTTGTTTTCGGATCTTCCGTCGAAGACTTGACCGTGTATTCAAATTTCAGTTTTTCCATTCTGTATCTCTTTTTTCGAAAGGAAATTAAAAATTATAATATACATATATATATATATATATATATATATATATATATTATTTATAATAAAATTATAATATATATATATATATATATATATATATACATATATATATACGCACACACATATATATATATATATATATATATATATATATATATATATATATATATTTATGTATATTTATATTATACATCAATATAATAGAATATAACTGGAGGTAATCAAGTTAAATAATTCAATGAGATAAAAAATGATTCATTTGAATAAATTATTTTTCATGAATTGAAGAAGAATTAATTTTTAAAAATAAAAATATGAAATTAAATAAATAATAATTTATCTATTCGTATGTTTTTTTTTAATTCCATAATAAGTTCCAATCCATTGTATAAATGTTCCAAATTACAATTCATAAAGTAAATTAAATGGCATTTTTCTAATGAATAATATTTATGTTTTAATTGATATGTGAGCAGATAATTAGAAAATATATAGGATTTTTCTAATAATCATACAGAATTTTAAAAAATTTAAATAATGTGAAAAAAATTTTTTTTTTCAAAACTTCCCTTTTTTTAAAAGTAGATTGAAAATTATGATATACATATATATATATACACACACACACATATATATATTGTTACAAAGGGTGAAATCACCCGTTTTGCTCCCTCTTTAATGATCTAGTAGTCAGCATAGATGAAAGACGTTTATAAACCTCTTATGTCTTTAAAAAGAATAAGGTTGCTGCACCAACCGACATTATTGTAAAAACAGTCTTGTTTCAGACTTCAAACGAGAAACACATATTACGCATTAAAAGCATTTGCACAATATTTTATTCACGCTCTTGATTTCTTTGACTTAATAAGTAAACTCGCGGATCCATATTTTATTAACGTAACGTCTAGAACGTTACATTTGGTGTCAGAAGCGGGATCTTGAGTTTCTTTTTAATTAAGTTGATTCAGTGCGTGTAATAAACAATGAGCAGTAGTCGTATGACGCGCTCACGTCGAAGGGAAAGTGGAGAAGAATCTTCTCTCATGGAAAATCCGAGGTTTCCAGAAGAAATTTTATCACCTTCAGTAGACCCTCTTTCAACTCCTTCGGCGGTCTCTCAACTTGATCTGCTGAAGATCTTGACACAACGACAAGAAGCGGCAAGACAACAACAAGAAGTTGCTGCTTAACAACAGCAACATCTAATTCAGCTGCTTCAAGAGCAACAGGAACAACGGAGGCGAGAAGGGGAGGCTCGAGAGCGTTCAGAAGCTAATCTTCAGGACCTTCCTCGGACGACTGGGGAGGCTCAAGAGCGTTCAGAAACTAATCTTCAAGACCTTCTTCGGACGACTGTGGCGGCCCTTCAGTCCGTTCATCAAATGAGTGGCACTGGAGGACCGGCTGTTACACCGCAGGGTTCTAGAGTCGCTACTCCTATTCCCTCTCCTGTTCCCTCACCTGTTTCTGTTCCCGTTGTTCAAGAGATCCGACATCCAGGACGAATCCAGGATGTTCGAGATTCAAGGTCTGTGCCATTTATTAGGAAAGTAGTTGAATCTCCAGTTTGTAGAAACAGAGTAAATAATGAGGTTGAGTTTTTCGAGCCTTTGTCTCAGGTTCAGCCTCAATACTCTCATTTGAGTCAATTGAATAATTCGAGACTTCCTGGGGTTACTTCTCAGATTTATGAGAAACCCTTTTGTCCTTTGAAACCGCCAATTTTTGATCGAAAGATTCCATGGGCAGAGTATGGACGTCAATTTAACACTATTGCAAAGCATAATCAGTGGGACTCCGCCATGAGGGCCCACAGCCTTGCCTCTTGTCTTCGGACGCCGGCTCTGAATGCTTTAAAGGCATTGTCTGAAGAAGAAATTTCTGATTATGAGAAACTTAGCTCTGCACTAAAGTTGAGATATGGAAATGACCACTTGACGAAACTGTACACGGCTCAATTACAGACTAGGAGACAAGGACGAGACGAAGACCTTGCGTCTCTTAGCCAGGATATAGAACGGCTTTCACGTGTAGCATTGCCAGATCACGAGCCGTCTCGTAATTTATTAGCGACTAAAGCCTTTTTGAATGCAATTAGTGATCCAGAAATCAAAATGGCCGTTGGAACATCGGGCCTCACTTCTCTGCGGGAGGCAACGGCCAAAGCCCTCGAGGTGGAGGCAATGAGGAAACAATATTTTGTGCTGAACAAGCTTCGTCGGATTGAGGTGTCCGAAAACACCTCAGAAAGACGAAGTTTTGAACACTCGGAGGAATCAAAACCTCAAAATTATAGAAATAAAAATAACAATAGTAATTTTAAACCAAGGAATCGAGGTTCTTTTCAAAACCAACAAAACAAGCGTGTGAATAAGAACGCGGTCATGACGAGTCAAACCGGCTTGACCTGTATATTTTGTAAAAAAATAGGTCACGACGCCAATCATTGTTTTATAATTAAAAAAATTAGTAGAGAACCGATGCAAGGCTCGAATTCAAACTCTCATAACTGGCGTAAGAAAAATATTGAAATAGGGGAAGCAAATCCTCAGTCGAGTTCTTCAACAGGAACTCACTCAAAAAACTAATTCCAGATGATTTGTCGGGGCGAAAATCATCGCAGATTGTTGGGAGTGAAAGCCCTCTTAGAGAACAGTTTTTAATTAGAAGTCTACGACAGTCTGGTCTTTACGCGCGCGGCACTGTAAATGGCGTCGATTGTCTATGGGTAATAGACACGGGCGCAGAAGTAACCGTGGTTCGATCGGATCTCTTTAAATCCGATGACCAGATTGTTTCCTCTTTTTCTCTGCGAACAGCCACTGGAGAGACGACCCCGGTTTTGAGACAGGTTACTGTCCAAATTAACCTTTTTGGGTGTATCGACTCTCCACATAAGGTTTTTATAGCAGATATAGAGGATGAAGGTATTTTGGGAATAGACTTTCTTACAGCTCATAACTGTGTTATCTCGACTAAGAGAAATTCACTAGCTTCAAACAATCGCGAAATGACTCTTTGTACAAATAGAAATGGAATTTATTGGACTCCTCCTAGAATTCGGGAAATAGAACTTTCGGAGGATGATTTGCAACAACATTTTCCTTTACATTTACAGAGCCTTGTTGAGAAATCTTCGATTTCGTTAAATTCAGCTCAGGTAGAATCGTTTAAATCTCTTTTGGTAGAATTTGTAGATTCTTTCGCCAAAGATAGTGGTGATAAGGGCCGATGTTCTTCTGTCAAGCACAAGATCGACGTCGGAGAGAGTTCGCCAATAAAACAAGCTCCTCGAAGACTCGCTCTCAACGCCCGAGAAGAGGTGAAGAAGCTTGTGGAAGACATGCTTAAGAACGATGTTATTGAACCATCGTCTAGTCCCTGGGCCTTACCAATCGTCCTTGTCAACAAAAAGGACGGATCCAAACGATTTTGTATCGATTACAGGAAGCTGAACGATATAACGAAGAAAGATTCTCACCCTCTACCCAGAATCGACGAGACACTCGACCTGATAGCTGGTGCAACTTGGTTAGGCACCATAGATCTTCAGAGCGTATATTGGCAGGTTGAAATGGATCCTCTAGATAAAGAAAAAACAGCTTTTGTTACGGGTTTAGGAGGATTATGGCAGTTTAAGTTTATGCCGTTTGGTTTGAGTAATGCCCCGGCTACCTTTGAACGAATGGTGGAAGCTGTTCTCCATGGGCTCATGGGCAAAATATGCCTCGTTTATTTAGACGATATAATCGTTTTTGGCAAGAACTTTGAAGAAGAAGTTCGAAATCTCAGACAAGTTTTCGCTAGGCTGAAGCAAGCAGGTCTGAAAATGAGCCCGAAAAAATGCCATCTGTTCCAGAAAGAGGTAGGCTTCCTTGGACATATCGTTTCAGCACAAGGTGTGAAGACCGACCCATCCAAAATAGAGAAGGTTTCTTCTTGGCCGACACCTAAGAATAAAGAACAAATTGAAAGCTTTTTAGGCCTTTGTACGTGTTACAGAAGATTTGTAAAAGGTTTCGCTAGTATAGCTAAACCTCTCCATCATTTGACCGGAATCAAGATTCCTTTTGACTGGACCCCGGAATGTGAAGAGGCTTTTAAGAAATTAAAAGAAAATATTATTTCTTCGCCGATTTTAGCTTATACAGAGGACGAAATTCCTTTTATTTTAGATACGGATGCATCTCTTTCAGGAATAGGCGGGGTTCTGTCACAAATTCAGGAAGGTCAGGAGAAAGTGATGAGCTATTTCAGCAGAGTTTTGAGTAAAACCGAGAGGAATTATTGTGTCAGTCGTAGAGAGCTTTTAGCTGTTGTTAAGACCGTAGTACATTTTTACCATCATTTGTACGGCAGGAGATTTTTGATACGTACAGATCATGCTTCTCTCAGGTGGCTACTCTCGTTCAAATCTCCGGAAGGTCAGGTAGCTAGATGGTTAGAAAGGCTCGGTCAGTACGATTTTGATATTCGTCATCGAGCAGGAATTCATCATGGAAACGCCGATGCTCTCTCTCGAAGACCCTGCGAGGAAATGCCAGAGTGTAAACAGTGTGCACGATTAGAGAAAAATCGTGACCCCTCTCTTATAATACGGAAAATTTCTTTCGAAAATGATCAGGAGGAATGGAGAAAATCGCAACAAGAAGACGACACTTTGAATCAAGTAAAGTCTTGGAAAGAAGCAGAAACTCGCCCAGACTGGCAGGATATATCTTTAGCCGAGCCAAATTTGAAAGTTTATTGGGTTCAATGGGACTCTATCCTTTCAATTGATGGAATTTTATACCGAAATGGGAATCTGCAGACTTGAAAGAAATCAGGTGGCAACTTTTGGTTCCCAGGTCACGAGTTCCAGAGATTCTTGCTCTTTATCATGATTCTCCTGCAGGCGGACACTTCGCGTCAAATAAAACTCTGGGCGGAATTCGCAACTTTTACTTTTGGCCCCGTTGCCGGATGGACGTTGAAGATTGGTGTCGAAGATCTCGAATCTGCACGGCGAAGAAAGGACCTCGAGCGAAGGGACAAAGCTCTCTTCAAATTTACAACGTGGAAGCTCCATTTGAAAGGATAGCAATGGATATTCTTGGACCTCTCCCGATAACCCATTCTGGAAATAAATATGCTTTGGTTATTGCTGATTATTTCACTAAGTGGCCTGAAGTGGTCCCTCTCGCTGATCAAGAAGCCTCTACTGTAGCACAGGCATTCGTTAAAGAGTTTATTTGTAGACACGGAGTTCCTCTGAAACTTCATACTGATCAAGGCCGAAATTTTGAATCAACCTTAATGAAAGAAGTTACTCAGATTTTAGGGGTTAGAAAAACTCGAACGACTCCTCTGCATCCTTAATCTGACGGCATGATAGAGCGTCTGAATCGAACTTTGCTGCAATATTTGTCGTCTTTCGTGGAGCAGAATCAGAGGGATTGGGACTCCTGGATCCCTTTCTTCCTCTTATCTTACAGATCTGCGATTCATGAGACGACAAAGCAGACGCCAGCCCTCATGCTTACTGGAAGAAATCTTCGACTTCCGTCAGATTCAGAGAAAGGCCCTGTTCCTGTGCAAAGACAGCATCAAACAGATTATGCCTTTTCATTACAACAACGTTCAGAAGAAATTCATCACTTTGCTAGGAATAGAATTTCTATGGCTTCAGATAAATCGAAAACTCGCTATGATATTCGAGCCAGAGATTTAAAATTTAATCCTGGAGATTCTGTTTGGCTTTTTCAACCTCGAAGACAGAAAGGACGATGTCCAAAGCTTCAAAGAAATTGGGAAGGCCCTTACTTAGTGGTTAACCGGATAAATGATGTTGTTTAT
Organism: Neodiprion fabricii; assembly: GCF_021155785.1. NCBI lineage: Eukaryota > Metazoa > Arthropoda > Insecta > Hymenoptera > Diprionidae > Neodiprion > Neodiprion fabricii. The sequence continues at coordinate 14,162,539 of NC_060244.1, forward strand.
AGAATCCGAAGATCTCCTCATTCGCGTCAGAAAGTGGTTCACTTGGATCGTCTTGCTCCTTTTGAAGAGGATCAACCTGGAACAGTTTCTCCAAGACCAGGAACATCCTTCGAGGTTAGATCTTCAAATGAACACCCTTGACGACTGTGATTGATTTGGCCTTCTTTACAGTCGGTTATCGATTGGGAGAAGAATTTACCTTTCGGAATTCATTTGAGTAAAACTCGACCGCTTACGATTATTATTGAAGGAAATATCGGATGCGGAAAAACAACTTTCACCGAGAGGTTTTTAGCAGATCGCCAGGTCTGTACACTTTTAGAACCTCTTGAGGAATATCGAGATGTAGCTGGAATTAATCTTCTAGATTTGATGTATCAAGACCCAGGTCGTTATTGCTGTTAAATATTGAGGTTGGATCATTGAAATAAATATATTCGTCAGGTTTATTATATATAACGATAACAATAATTAAATTATTTATTGATAACTGTGAAAGATTCTTAAGATACATGAGGATTACAATATGTATGTATAAGCCATAGCGAGATGCGCTCTCTCTCTATCTACTTGGCTGACTGACTGTATTACGCTATACATGCGCGCACACACACACACTCACATACTATACACACCTAGCTGCGCGCGCATCCTCACTCATGGATATATCTTGTTACATTTGTATGTGTGCAGTATGGCAATTACGTATAATTCAACAATTGCTATTATTTTCAGCATTTCGCTCAAATGGTTATGTTAGATAGACATCTGCAGACGACTTCATTACCTGTAAAGGTGATGGAAAGATCAATATTCAGTAGTGATTGTTTTGTAGAAGCTCATCGAAGGTTAGGTACAGCTCCCTGTCACTCCGTGTTTCAGAAAACGAGTCTATGTTGTCACACTCGGTAGAGAGCGTTAGTAGTACAGTTGCGCGGTTTGCGATATATATCAGTGGGTTTGCGCGATTACCTTTACGGCCTTTACAGAGTGCAACCCGTGCAACTGCACTACTAGCGCCTTTAATAAGAACTAAAATTATGTGACATACTAGGTTACTCTTTTTACTTTTTCGCTCGATCTAGTTGCAGGGGGCTGGTTAGGTAATTTTCGCGACTTCGAATCTCATTTATTGACGAAAAATTTTGATCTTCTCATTCGCTCTTCTGAGCTCAGAGTAGATTTGATTGTTTATTTGCGAGTTTCCCCAGAAACTTCTTTTGCTCGAGTTAGTTCCCGTTCTCGTGAGGAGGAATCGAGCATTTCTTTAGAGCTACTCAGAACTATTCATGAGGTTCATGAAGATTGGCTAGTAAAACAAACCTTTTCTTCTTTATTGGCTCCTGTTTTGGTTATCAATGCAGAATCTGCAGCCGATCAAGTTTATTCTAGCTTCTGTTTTGCAATGACACACGGATAAAGTTAAACCTTTCAATTGAATTTTATTTTATTTGCATTTTCAAGAATATTTGAACAGTAAAAAAAAAAACTAAATAATTTGGAAGTGGTATGCGGTTTTAATGATGGTTTTCTATTCAATCTTTACGGCCTCACATTCGAAGCAGCCTTCCGTCGGTTTTTCAATGAAGATAAGACTATCTTTGCAAACTGTGCAGGAAGTATTGTCCTTCAGAAAAGTTGTGTGGAGGTCAACTTCACCTCGCAGATGTTCAGGACTGAAATTTTCACAATAAAAAAAAAATTCAATTTAAATTTCTATTTGAATAAGGGGTTGTTTCTTGTGTTTGTTTTTCATTTACCTGCGGGTGCAGCATGACGTACAGAGAGGATCAATTTTTCCTTCTTCGATTCGAAAATTGAAAAACCCACAAGAAAACTTTTTCCATGAATTCTGGAATTTGCTTTCTAATTGTTCTCCTGACAAGTTTTTAAAATTAGCAAAGTCAAAGGTTTGAGCTAATATCCCCGCGTTTATCAAGTTGTGAATTTTCGACATGGTTCTTCTTACTACGGAAGCCTGATAATGGGTTGTTGTTTCTGAGTTGCTAATCAATTTGAAATTTGTTTTCTTCGATTGTTTCTTTCTAGAAATTTCTTCTCTGGAATCGAGTTTTGTGTCGGACAGGCTTTGGTTTCTTTTGAAATGTGAATAGAGCCACGATTATTTTCAAGGTAGATGAGCGATTGCTTGATTTTCACATTTTATTAACCTCAAGTGTCAGTTTTTGTGAGTACTTTTTCAGGTTATTTGACACAGCCTTTTCCCATCCAATCTTTCCCCGATTCCTGAAGATGACTGGTGGTCGTATTTTGAAGAAGGATGCAGAAATGATTCAGATAAGATCGTTTCTTTTCTTTTGAATACATATTTCATTTATTTTATTCAAGTATTCTCCCAAATTCACTTAGTGAATTTGAATTGTTATACCACCACTCACATATGTCCTCCAAACTCTAGGGTGTGCTGTCTCAGAAGAAGCTTTGGATTCAGTCACCCATTCCTTTTCCCTGTTTCCTGTGCCGGTTCTCAGAGGGAATCAGCTTTTAGGTAGCCTAGGACCCAGAGTTCTTCCATGTATCGTTTCCCGCCTCGTCGTACATCTGTGTTTGTTTCACCGCACTATTTTCCCTGATGAGGAATGGATTTTCTTTTCGACGGCGATCCGGAAGATTTTGTTGTCTTCAAATTCATGGAGCCACATGACACTAGATAACACTTACCTTTGTAAAAACAAGGCACATAAATTTTTAAAATTACTTAACGCTCTACTATCTGCTTAAGGTTTTCTGTGGTTTACCTTGAGACTGTGGACAAATGCCAGATAGTAAAAAAGGGAGTTCTTAAATTTTTAGAGCCACAGCTCCAACTCACCATTGAGCACTGACTACTAGACTACTTTTATAATTGTTTTATCTTTCCCGAGTCGGGACGACTCCTTTTCTCGGGGGGAGAATAGTGTTACAAAGGGTGAAATCACCCGTTTTGCCCCCTCTTTAATGATCTAGTAGTCAGCATAGATAAAAGACGTTTATAAACCTCTCATGTCTTTAAAAAGAATAAGGTTGCTGCGCCAACCGACATTATTGTAAAAACAGTCTTATTTCAGAGTTTAAACGAGAAACACATATTACGCATTGAGAGCATTTTCACAATATTTTATTCACGCTCTTGATTTCTTTGACTTAATAAGTAAACTCGCGGATCCATATTTTATTAACGTAACGTCTAGAACGTTACAATATATATATATGTTTATATATATTTATATCACACATTAATATAATAGAATATAAATGGAGGTAATTGAGGTAAATAATTTGATGAAATAAAAAATGATTCATTTGAATAAATTATTTTTCTGAAATTGGAGCATAATTAATTTCCAAAAATTAAAAATATGAAATCAAATGAGTAATAATTTATCCATCCGTATGTTTTCTTTAAATTTCATAACAAGTTCTAATCCATTGTATAAATGTTCCAAATTACAATTTATAAAGTAAATTAAATGGCGTCTTTCTAATGAATGATATTTTCATTTTAATCAATATGTGAGCAGATAATTGAAAAATATATACGATTCTTCTGATAATTATATATAATTTTAAAAATTTGAATAATGTGAAAAAAAAATTTTTTTAATTTTTTTTTTTTTCGAAAGTAAATTCAAGATTATAATATATGTATATATATATATGTATATACACACACACACATATATATATTAATATTTTACATTATTATAATAGAATATGAATAGAGGTAATTAAGTTGAATAATTTGATGAAATGAAAAATCATTTATATGAATAAATTATTCTTTTGAATTACAGAACAATTGATTTTTAAAAATTGAAAATATGAAATTGAATAAATAATAATTTATCTATCTGTATGTTTTCTTCAAATATTATGATAAGTTCTAATCCATTGTATAAATGTCCCAAATTACAATTCATAAAGTAAATTAAATGGCATTTTTCTAATGAATAATATTTTTGTTTTGATTAATATGTAAGCAGATAATTAAGAAATATATAGGATTTTTCTAATAATTATATATAATTTTGAAAAATTTGAATAATGTGAAAAAAAAATTTTTTTCAGAAAGTTCTCATTTTTTAAAAGTTCATTGAAAATTATATTATATATATGAGTATATATATATACACACACACATATATTCATATATATATTTATGTATATTTATATTATACATGAATATAATAGAATATAAATGGAGGTAATTGAGTTAGATAATTCAATGGAATGAAAAATGATTCATTTGAATGAATTATTTTCCTTGAATTAAAGAATAATTAATTTTTAAAAATTAAAAATATCAAATCAAATAAATAATAATTTATCTATCTGTATGTTTTCTTCAAATTTTATAATAAGTTTTGATCCATTGTATGAATGTTCCAAATCACGATTCATAAAGTAAATTGAATGGCATTTTTCTAATGAATGATATTTTTATTTTGAATAATATGTGAGCAGATAATTAGAAAATATGTAGGATTTCTTCAATGATTATATATAATTTAAAAAAAATCAACTCATGCAAAAAATATTTCATTTTAAAAATTTTCCTTTTTTCAAAAGTAAATTCAAAATTATAATTTATATATACAATAATATTATACATTAATATTACACATTAATATTATACATAATTATTATACATTGATATAATAGAATATAAATGGAGGTTATTGAGTTTAATAATTTGATAAAATAAAAAATTATCAATTCAAAAAAATTAATTTCTTGAAGTGAGGAACAATTAATTTTTAAAAATTCAAAATATGAAATCAAATAAATAATCATTTATCTATCTGTATCTTTTCCTAATATTTCATAATAAGTTTTAACACATCGTATGAATGTTCCAAATTACACTCCATGAAGTAAATTAAATGGCATTTTTCCAATGAATAATATTTTTATTCTAATCAATATGTGAGCAGATAATTGGGAAATATATAGGATTTTTCCGATGATTATATCTAATTCTAAGAAATTTAACCAATGTAAAAAATTTCTTTCTTTAAATTTCTCTTTTTTCAAAAGTTGATTGAAAATTGTAATATATATATATACATTATTATTATACATTAATATTATACAATAATATTATACATCAATATAATGAAATATAAATGAAGGTAATTGAGTTGAATAATTTAATGAAATAAAAAATGGTTAATTCAAATAAATTATTCTTCTCAAATTGAAGAATAATTAATTTTCAAAAATTAAAAATATGAAATTGAATAAATAACCATTCATCTATCTGTATGTTCTCTTTGAATTTCATAATAAATTCTAATCCATTGTATAAATGTTCCAAATCACAATTGATAAAGTAATTTAAATGGCATTTTTCTAATGGATAATATTTCTATTTCAATTGATATGTGAGCAGATAATTAAAAAATATACAGAATTTTTTTGATAATTATATATAATTTTGAAAATCTTAACTCATGTAAAAAAATTTTTTTTTCGAAATTTCTTTTTGTATAAAAGTGAATTGAAAATTATAACATATATATGCATCAGTATTATACATTAATATAATAGAATACAAATTGAGGTGATTAAGTTTGATAATTTGATAAAATAAGAATTGAATAATTTAAGTGAATTATTTTTCTCAAATTAAAGAATAATTGATTTTTAAAAATTGAAAATGAGATATTAAATAAATGATCATATATCTGTATGCTTTCTTTGAATTTCATAATAAGTTCTAATCCATTGTATAAATTTTCCATATTACACTCATAAAGTAAATTAAATAGCATTTCTTTACCGAATAATATTGTCATTTCAATCAATATGTAAGCAGATAATTAAAAAATATATAGGATTTTTCGATCAATTATGTATAATTTTAAGAAATTCAACTAACAAAAAAAAATTTTTATTTTTGTGAATTTCTCTCATTTCAAAAGTAGAATAAAAATTATAATGTATATATATGCATTAATATTATACATTAATATTATACATTAACATTATCCATTAATATTATACAATAATATAATAGGATATAAATGTGGGTAATTGAGTTGAATAATCAAATAAAATGAAAGATGACCAATTCAAATGAATCAGTTTTCCTCAAATGAAGAATCATTAGTTTTGAAGAATCAAAAATATGAAATCAATTAAATCATCATTCATCTATCTGTATATTTTCCTCAAATTTTATAATAAGTATCCATTGTATAAATGTTCCAAATTACAATTCATAAAGTAAATTGAATGGCATTTTTTTGATAAATAATATTTTTATTTTGATTATTATGTAAGTAGATAATTAAAAAATATGTAGGATTTTTTTAATAATTGTAGGTAATTTTGAAAAATTTAAATCATGTAAAAAAGAATGTTTTTTTCAAATTTCTTATTTTTTAAAAGGAAATTGAAAATTATGATGTATATTGTGACGTGGTGTTTCGTACCCCGTCACTTTGTTTAATTATCGCATTCCCCTAGGTGCAGATATCGCTGAAAATAACGAAAGCACGTCTGAGGCCAATACTCCAAAAATGAACGACTAATTATCTTTAAGTTGAATTCTCTGTACTAAGCTAATTGTATGCTATTTTCTAATTCTGTAATGCTCTTCGAGAACCATCGGCGAGACCTTCGCGTCAAGATACCAGGACACTGCCTGACAGGGGTCACGTACCAGCTCAACATCGACCACAACCGACTACAGACGAACGAATACCGCTGAAACCACTCCCGATGGATGCCTATCTAGTTGTCGAACAGGGTCGTGCGTGATGCACAAACAGTACCTCCAACTATTTGAGACTTATCGGCCAGGAGCCGAACCACGAATGAACGCTTCTACCGCTCGGATGCATCGTCAGGCGGCGTACAGGGCTGTGCGTCAAAAACACAACGAAGCCTCCCGTCGACGATACTTATCAGCCTGGAGCTGAACCGACCCTAACATCTACTAAGTCGTTGACTATCCAATAGAAGACGGTTTTCTCTTCACGAACCGTCTTATCGAAGGACTGCGGCGTGGAATAGGCTAATGATATGCTGACCACGTGGATCTGGTGGATCTAGTGTGGGGATCCGGGTTGAGGGCCATCACCACCAGATCGTTCCGGCATGAGGGCTTCGATGAGCGAGGGCCGGGATGCAGCACCGACGAAATAGCTACAACGGGGAGTACCAGTAAAGCAAGGAGTGAGTTACAGTCGATTGCAAGTCCAAAGGACCGGTGACGTAATATTGCCGCACACCTCAATATCGCAACACATAAGCAGTACGACCCCCCCCCCCCCCCCCTCTCGCCAACGATACCGCATAGCTGAAGGAAAACATCTCTAACCACCTTCCGACGTCTCGATACCTCGATACCTGTCGTCGAGGGAAAAGAAAAACAAGCGGCGAGGGATTATCGCCGCCTACCCGTGGACCAGGCCTACGCGACCTGCTGGTCCAATTAAAATACCGCAAATTTGAAGAAGAATCACGTGACAGCAGCTCGACGAAAATCAGGATCCTCGCTCATCTCGTCACTCTACGTTCAGTTTTCGCAGTAAACAGACGTGTTCTCGTTAGAAAGTTTCTCGTATCATTATCGCATCTATATCGCATTCTATACCAGTTTCTATCTTCTTTCACGTGAGTGAGGTTCCTTTTCTATTTTGTGAAGCCACGAGATTACTTGCAATATATCGTACCTTCACCTTTATCTCTTTCTCTCTTTACCTTGCAGTTGGTCTGCTTGAGCCAATTGGGCTCGTATCTTTTCACTTTATCTTGCAGTTGGTCTGCTTGAGCCACCTGGGCTCGTACCTTATTCTCTCTTATCTCTTATCTTGTCCCTCTCTCTGTCTTATTGCAAGTAACTTCGCGACTAGTTGACTATTACTTACGCATTGTAGTGACTATTGTTTATTTTATTATCTTTCTCTTCTGGAATATTTGAATGTCTAATATCGCTGTCTAGCAGCGCGTTCCGTTAAAGGATCAATTTTTATCTTAGCTATTGAGCATTGCTATTTTGTTATATTTTCTCTGATTAGTTATATCTGTCTCTTTACCTATTACCGTTGATTATCGTATCTTAGTGAGTTTACCGCGGGAGCGATCTTACATCGCTGCGCGGTCCCGCTCGTCGTTCATTTGACATTGGAGTATTGTGCCGTATCGCATAACATCTTTTTCATTATTTTCTTCACTAATATCGCTGATCGTAGTTGTCCGTAGTCTATTTGGTTTGCTGTACGTTGCATATTAATTATCTTGAATATTGTTCGCCTTATCTTGAATTGCCTTTTATCGTACCGAATATTATCTCTCTTTCTCTCGCACTTACCGCAAACTAGAGACTACGTATTATCTGTTATTCTCTATATTTTATGCTAATTTTCTACTTGACCTGTCGCTTGAATTTACCTTGTAATTCATAATTCCCTGTCTGCCTATTTCTGATCATTCTGGTAATGTGATAACTATCACAATTGTTGTATTTCGCATGTGTTTATAATCGCTTCTCATATTTTATGATTTATTTGCTTACCGCTTAATTTAAGTACAGTATATCTTTTTCTGTTCTGCCTATCTATCATATAACCGTGTTAATCATTACCTTTAGTATCGCGAGCTTGCGCATATTTCCCGCTTATTCGGAAAACGTTCCGTTATTTGTTAACTCTCTCGCTTAACCTTTCTCTGGCTGTAAATATTGTTAATTATCGCATTTATCGTAATTGTAACTCAATCTCTTCAGCTACTTGCTTTTCATTAAACTTATCGCTTCTTACTTAATATATTTGATATTATTCCTGCTTCACCTGTTTCTTATTTTATCTATTGGATTCGACTCCACCCCTCTACCATTATCTTGTCTCTCTGAGCGAACTGTGCAAAACCGTCGTAGAACCTGACCTTACCTTTGTCTATTACCTTTACCTTTACCTTTGTCTTTTTCTCTAATTATCTATTTTTGACGCATGTGCGTCTGGCGCCCAACAATCGTATCTTTCTCCCTTAGTATCTCTCTCTCTATCTAATTATTCAGGTTAGTGACTGCGCCGTAGGGTAATTAATTATCGTTCTATCGTTTTACCCTCAACTGTATGAAAAATATTGGTTACAATAGATGTGTGTGTGTGTGTGTGTGTGTGTGTGTGTACATTGATATTACACATCAATATAATAGAATATAAATGGAAGTAATTAGGTTGAATAATTTGATAAAATAAAAAATGAATAATTTGAATAAATTATTTCTCCTTAATTAAAGAATAATTAATTTTTGAAAATTAACAATTTGAAATTGATTAAATAATCATTTATCTATCTGTATGTTTCCTTTAAATTTCATAATAAGTTCTCATCCAGTGTATAAATGTTCCGAATTACAATTCATAAAGTAAATTAAATGGCATTTTTCTGATGAATAATATTTTTATTCTAATCAATATGTGAGCAGATAATCAAAAAATATATAGGATTTTTCCAATAATTATATTTAATTTAAAAAAATTTGACCATTGTGAAAAAATTTTTTTTGTCAATATTCCTCTTTTTCAAAAGTAAATTAAAAATTATAATATATATATACACATTAATATTATACATTAATATTATACATTAAGATTATACATTATTATTAAACTTTGATATCAAAGAATACAAATGGAGGTAATCAAGTTAAATAATCTAATAAAATGAAGAGTGTTTGATTTGAATAAATTATTTTTCTTAAAGTGAAGAATCATTGATTTTTAAAAATTAAAAATATGATAATAAATAAATAATCATTAATCTATCTGTATGTTTTCTTTGAATTTCATAATAAGTTCTTATCCATTGTATAAATGTTCCAAATCACAATGCATAAAGTTTATCAAATGGCATTTTTCTAAAGGATAATATTTCTAATTTCAATCATACGTGAGCAGATAATTAAAAAATATATAGGATTTTTTTAATGATCATATGTAATTTTGAAAAATTCAACCAATGTAATAAAAATTTTTTTTTCCAAAATTTTTCTTCCTTTGAAATTAAATTGAAAGTTATAATATACATACATATGTATACATTATTATTATACATTATCATTTTACAATAACATTATACATGATAATAATAGAATATAAATGGAGGTAATTAAGTTAAATAATTCGATAAAATAAAAAATGATTAATTCCAATAAATAATTTTTTGTAAATTGAAGAATAATTAATTTTCAAAAATTAAAAACATGAAATTAAGTAACTAATCATCTATCCATCTGTATGTTTCCATTGAATTTTATAATAAGATCCAATTCATTGTATAAAGGTTCCAAATTACAATTCATAAAGTAAATTGAATGGCATTTTTCTAATGAATAATATTTTTATTCTAATTCATATGTGAGCAGATGATTAAAAAATATATAGGATTCTTTTAATAAGTATATATAATTTCAAAAATTTCAACAAATGTACACAAATTTTTATTTTTCAAATTTCTCTTTCTTCAAAAGTAAATTAAAAATTATAACATATATATATACATTACTATTATACATTATTTTCATACATTATTATTATACATTAATATAATAGAATATCAATGGAGGTAATTGAGTTGTATAATTTAATGAAATAAAAAATGATTAATTTAAATAAATAATTTTTCTTAAATTGAAGAATAACTAATTTCTAAAATTTAAAAATATGAAATTAAATGGATAATCATTTATCTATTTGTATGTTTTCTTTGAATTCCATAATATGTTCTAATCCATTGCATACATGTTCCAAACTACAATTCATAAGGTAAATTAAATGGCATTTTTCCAATGAATAATATTTTCACTTTAATTATATATGAGCAGATAATTGAAAAATATATAGGATTTCTTTAATAATCATATATAACTTCAAAAAATTCAACTAATGTAAAAAAAGTTTTTTTTTCCAAAATTTCTCTTTCCTCAAAAGTAAATTGAAAATTTTAATATACATATATATATACATTAGGGCTATTCCGCGTCAACCGGATCAGTCATCTCTCAGATATTTTTTTAATTTGGCATGTGGATTGTGTAGGGGGAGTTAGATTTTTGTGCCAAAGCGCGAATCTCATAATGCAAAATTCGATTTTTTATTAACAATAACAAATTGGACTCCCATTTTTTTCAAAAACTCATAACTTCGGCAAAAAATTAGATACAATATTTTTTTTTTCAAATTACGCGGAAAGCTCCATAAAATTTACAAAAAAATACGAAATGTTAAAAAAAAGTTGTTATCAATTGTTTATTTAACAATTAATTTTTCAAAGATTTTTAAAACAGTGATTGACACCATCAAAAAATTTTTTCAAAATTCTGACATGTTCCTTGAACTGTACTACAATCTGTGAATTAATTCCAGAGGGGTGTTTTTCTTCGTTTTCGAGTAAAAAATCATTAAAGGTGTCGATGCGCATGAAATTGCGGCGCGTCGAGTCTCTACGTAACGGCGGGCGGCCGGTTGTCGTCCACCGCTACACCGCGGTGGCGTCGCAGCGTTATTTTAGAGTCATTTTCACGATGTAGGACATGATTGAAGAATCTGAAAAAAATACTGTACCTTCACAAGGCGTGCTCAAAGCGATAAGTGAAGTTTCAAGAATGTGTTTTTATTTTAAAATAAGTAGCAAGTTATGTAATTATTATCATTTATGTGCACTCTCATGGTGTGTAACCGTTATTTTGAATCTCTGTAATAAAAAAACGGTGAAAAACACATTCTTGAAACTTCACTTATCGCTTTGAGCAGGCCTTGTGAAGGTACAGTATTTTTTTAGATTCTTCAATCATGTCCTACTCGTGAAAATGACTCTTAAATAACGCTGCGACGCCACCGCGGGGTAACGGTGGACGACAACCGGCCACCCGCCGTTACGTAGAGACTCGGCGCGCCGCAATTTCATGCGCATCGACACCTTTAATGATTTTTTACTCGAAAACGAAGAAAAACACCCCTCTGGAATTATTTCACAGGTTGTAGTACAGTTCAAGGAACATGTCAGAATTTAAAAAAATTTTTTTGATGGTGTCAGTCACTGTTTTAAAAATTTTTGAAAAATTAATTGTTAAATAAACAATTGATAACAACTTTTTTTTAACATTTCGTATTTTTTTTTAAATTCTATGGAGCTTTCCGCGTGAATTGAAAAAAAAAAAAATATTGTATCCAATTTTTTGCTGAAGTTATGAATTTTTGAAAAAAATGGGAGTCTAATTTGTTATTGTTAATAAAAAATCGAAATTTGCATTACGAGATTCGCGCTTTGGCACAAAAATCTAACTCCCCCTACACAATCCACATGCCAAATTAAAAAAATATCTGAGAGATGACTGATCCGGTTGACGCGGAATAGCCCATTAACATTACACATCAATATCATACATCAATATTATACGTTAATATAATAGAATATGAATGGAGGTAATTTAGTTAAATAATTTGATAAAATAAAAAATGATTACTTCAAAGTAATTATTTTTCTTAAATCGAAGAATGTTTGATTTTCGAAGATTAAAAATATGAAATCAAATAAATAATCATTTATCTACCCGTATGTTTTCTTTAAATTTCATAATAAGTTCTCATCCAGTGTATAAATGTTCCAAATTATAATTTACAAACTGAATTCAATGGTATTTTTCTGATGAATAATATTTTTATCTCCATTGATATGTGAGCAGATAATTAAAAAATATGTAGGATTTTTTCATTAATTACATATAATTTTGAAAAATTCAACTAATGTAAAAAAAATTTTTTCTTCCACAAATCTCTCTTTTTCTAAAAGTAAATTGAAAATTATAATATATATATACATGTATATATACATTACTATTATACATTAATATTATACAATAATATTATACATCAATATAATAGAATATAAATGGAGGTAATTAAATTGAATAATTTCATGGAATAAAAAATGATTTATTTGGATAAATTATTTATCTTAAATTGAAGAATAATTAATTTTTGAAAATTAAAAATATCAAATTAAACGGATAATCATTTATCTATCTGTATGTTTTCTTTAAATTTTATAATAAGTTCTAATCCATTGTATGAATGTTCTAAATTACAATTTATAAAGTAAAATAAATGGCATTTTCTAAATAATTATATATAATTCTAAAAAATTTAACCAATGTGAAAAAAAAAATTTTTTCTAAATTTCTTTTTTTTTAAAATGTAAATTGAAAAATTATAATATATATATATATATACACACGCACATCAATATTATACATTAATATTATACATTTATACTATACATTAATATTATACATTAATATTATACATCGATATAATAGAATATAAATGGAGGTAATTAAGTTAAATAATTTGATAAAACAAAAAATGAATAATTTAAATAAATTATTTTTCCTAAATTGGAGAATAACTAATTTAAAAAAAAAATTGAAAATATAAAATTAAATAAATAATCACTCATCTATCTGTATGTTTTCTTCAAATTCCATGACAAGTTCTAATCCATTGTATACATATTCCAAACTACAATTCATAAAGTAAATTAAATGGCATTTTTCTAATGAATAATATTTTCATTTTAATTATATGTGAGCAGATAATTGAAAAATATATAGGATTTTTCTAATAATTATATATGACTTTAAGAAATTTAACTAATGTAAAAAAAATTTTTTTTCAAAAATTTCTCTTTTTTCAAAAGTAAATTGAAAATTATGATATATATATATACATTAACATTATACATTTATATCATACATCAATATTATACGTTAATATAATAGAATATGAATGGAGGTAATTTAGTTGAATAATTTAATAAAATGAAAAATGATTAATTCAAAGTAATTATTTTTCTTAAATCGAAGAATAATCAATTTATAAAAATAAAAAATATGAAATTAAATAAATAATCATTCATCTACCTGTATGTTTTCTTTAAATTTCATAATAACTTCTAATCCAGTGTATAAATGTTCCAAATTACAATTCACAAAGTAAGTTCAAAGGCATTTTCCTAATGAATAATATTTTTATTTCAATTAATATGTCAGCAAATAATTGAGCAATTTATAGGTTTTTTTTAATAATTATATATGAATTTAAAAAATTTGACTGATGCAAAAAAAATTTTTTTTTTTAAATTTCTCTTTTTTTAAAAGTAAATTGAAAATTATAATATATATATATACATTAATATTATACATGAATATTATACATTAATATAATAGAGTTTGAATAAAGGTAATCAAGTTAAATAATTTGATCAATTGTAAAATGATTAATGTAAATAAATTATTTTTCTTCAATTGAAGGATAATTAATTTCCAAAAATCAAATATGCGAAATTAAATAAATAATCAATCATCTATTTGTATGTTTTCTTCAAATTTCATAATAAGTTCTAATCTATTGTATAAATGTTCCAAATTACAATCCATGAAGTGAGTTAAAAGGCATTTCTCTAGTGAGTAATATTTTTATTTTAAGTAACATGTGAGCAGATAATCAAAAAATATATAGGATTTTTCTAATAATTTTATGTAATTTTAAAAAATTTAACTAATGTAAAAAAAATTATTTTTTTTTTTTAATTTTTCTTTTTTTAAAAGTAAATTCAAAATTACAATATATATATATATATATATATATATATATATGTCGCATCACCATATTGTGTCTTTGTTACATTTTGATCACCGGTTGTATGACGTAGACGGAACTTGTTTTGGTTGGATTTGTTTTGTTCTTGTTTAACTTGGTTACTTCTTTTAGAATGATTTTCAAACGATTTGAATAAAGTTGTGTTGTTCCGTGTCTCTGCGGCTTACAATTGAATAAACTGTGTTAAACTCTTTATTTAACTCTGTATATCTGACATCAGAAGTGGGATAGAGAACGTTTAAGCGTGTAGAAGTAAAAAAACTCAGTAAATTTCCGAGATAGAGATGGACCGAAACGAGGAAGATTTCAGTGTAGCAGAAGATGTAGAAGAAAGTGTGAGGAGAAGTGCAAAGAGTGACACAGGCAGAGTAGAAACTTCTCGAAAACGAAAAAGAAATCACCGATCCCCGACGACATCGGAATCTGAACATTCTGATGATTTGCTAAGAAGGAAGCACGGAAGACGTAGGCACAGAAAACGTCAGGCAAGATTGAAGGAGGAAAATCTGTGACTGCTTGCACTGCATTCCAGACGAGAACGTGTTCCGATGGATCTCATCAAATTTGATCCGAAAACGACTGACGCGACTGGTTGGGTGAAAATGGTTGACGAGTGGATTCGCCGTTATAATCCTGATGATTATGAAATTGTCCAGCACTTGGCGAAAGCATTTAAAGACGAAGCGGCACAGTGGTTCACAGGTATGGATCCCTCAGGAAAAAGCTGGGTAGAAATACGTTCTGATTTTTTAAGTGCGTATGCAAAAAATAAGAACGTTGCGTCGGAGCTGCACACGATTTGGATGGAAGACGCAGAGTTTACACTTGAAAATTTTATGAAGAAAGGGAGAAAATTAAAAGCGTGGCTCAACGAGAGAAAAACGG
Organism: Neodiprion fabricii; assembly: GCF_021155785.1. Lineage (NCBI taxonomy): Eukaryota > Metazoa > Arthropoda > Insecta > Hymenoptera > Diprionidae > Neodiprion > Neodiprion fabricii. Next base: position 14,178,096 of record NC_060244.1, read on the forward strand.
TGGACGAGACTGCAGCTCAACTTACGGGATTATCCTATTCGGCGCAAAATAGATTCGTTTGCAACATCTTTGTGCGAGAATCACCTAAAAGCCTACAAGAAGCGATGGCGTACCTTGATGGACGAACGACCGACTTCCATCAACCGCGTGCATCCTCCAGAGCCCCTGGTCCACATACTAAGACTTTGGCGCCGCGATATGGTAAGTCGCACCGTTTTGACATCGAGTGCTACAATTGTGGAAGAAAAGGACATCGGAAGGCCGAATGTTGATCAGCTCTGCAGACACAGCGTGGCAGTTACTCACGGGTCATCAAGGAACTGGACGGTAGAGGTTTGGGGCCAAAGAAGCCGATAACCTGCTACAACTGTAAGGAAGAGGGACACATTGCCCCGAGTTGCCCTAAGAAGAACGAGAAGGTAGTGAGGCTTTGTAATTCTACGTCCACTGAGAATACTCTGAAGCTTGCTGACGGTAAGATGTTGACGTTCATCTTTGACTCTGGTTCGGACTGTTCTCTTGTAACAGAGAGTTTGGCGGAGAGGTTGCCTGGTAAAAGACAAGTCATTTGTATGCGTTTGAGGGGCTTAGGAAATGGGTATGTGGATTGCCGTGAGATGATCTCAGTGTGTGCAGAGTTGAATAGCATCAATGTTGAAATTGATTTATATGTAGTACCGGACGAAAGTTTGTCCACAAAAATAATTCTGGGTAAAGAATTGTTAGCAAATCGTATCTCAGTCACATGAGATGGAACCATAGTTAAATTTGCAAAATTACACAAGTTTGTTGGTGCGTGTGTTGCAACTACTAATTTTGATACTGTAGATTGCGATGTGGAAGAGATGAGAGAATCACTTTTAAAATTGTTAAGACTGCACGCGGAACATATGAGTGTTGATACTCCTAGGATTCGTGTAACATCTGGCAGCTTTGAGATTAGACTGAAAGATGAAAATAAAATTGTACAGCGAAGACCTTATAAGCTAGGAATTTTAGAGCGTGAGAGTGTTAGACATATGGTAAATAAAATGCTTGAGGCAGGAATCGTTCGAGAAAGTAGAAGTCCGTTTTCTAGTCCAATTATCTTATTTAAGAAAAAGGATGGATCATATAGATTGTGTGTGGATTTTCGGGAGTTAAACGCCAACACAGTAGCAGATCGTTATCCGCTACCGTTGATTCAAGATCAATTAGATCGACTGTGCGGTGCGTACTATTCCTCGTCATTAGATATGACGGCAGGCTTTCATCAGATACCTGTAAAAGAAAATTCAATAGAAAAGCTTGCTTTTATTACACCGGACGGACAGTTTGAATATTTAACAATGCCATTCGGGCTAATGAATGCACCAGCTGTATATCAGAGAGCAATCAATAACGCTTTGGGTGAATTGAGATATTCTTTTGCGATTGTCTATTTGGATGATGTTCTTATACCCGGAAGAACTGCACAGGAAGCTTTGGATAGGTTGGCAGTTGTGATGGCAAAACTTGCGGAGAAAGGATTTTCATTCAATTTAAAAAAATGTAAATTTTTAAAAACAAAAATTTATTATCTGGGGTACACTGTGTCACATGGAGAGTTGAGGCCGAACCTTCGAAAAATCGAAGCCCTGGTGCAATCACCTATTCCTAACACACGGACCCAGGTAAGGCAATTGTTAGGGTTAGCATCCTATTTTCGTAGATTTATACCGAGATTTTCACAAGTGGCTGCTCCTTTATACAAACTTACTGCAGGTAGTTCCAAAACGATTACATGGACAGACGAACACACTGACGCCAGGGCCAAGCTTGTCAGTTATTTAACATCAGAACCGTTACTGAGAATTTTCGACTCTAATCTTCCAATCGAACTACATACCGATGCTAGTGCTCTCGAGTATGGTGCCGTATTGTTACAATGTGTTGAAAAAGAAAAACATCCCGTCGCTTATTATAGCAAACGTACCATAGACGCTGAAACTCGTTACCATTCTTACGAACTTGAGACTCTTGCAGTTGTTAACGCAATAAAACATTTTAGACAATATTTAGTAGGACGTAAATTTTTTGTTGTGGCTGACTGTAATTCGCTTAAAGCCGCAAGCCTCAAAAAAGATCTTACTCCACGAGTTTATCGCTGGTGGTCATATTTGCAGTCATTTGAATTCGAAATAGAATATCGCGCGGGCGAACGAATGAAGCATGCGGACTTTTTGTCAAGAAATCCAGTTACAAAAAAAAGTGTACTCAAAATAGTTAAGAAAGATTTGAATAAAATAATTGAATTAGCTGATGACTGGTTGATGGTAGCTTAGCAGAAAGATGACGAAATAAAAACTTTGTACCGTGAGGTAATAAAAGGATCAGAGAGAGCAAAAACACATTCAATTAGAGACAAAATTTTGATGCGGACGATAAACAGAAAATCGAAACAGATAACGTTACCTGTAGTGCCGAGACTGATGGTGTGGTCACTGATACATCACGTACATGAGAATATCTGCCATTTGGGCTGGGAAAAGACTTTGGATAAGTTGTACGAGCTGTATTGGTTTCCTCAAATGTCAAAGCGTGTTAAGAGATTCGTTGAAAATTGTATTTTGTGCTAAACTTGTAAATCAGTGTCAAGACCGACACAAGCTCAGCTGCATCCTATAGAAAAAAAAGATATTCCGTGGTATACGATCCACATAGATATATCCGGAAAATTATCAGGTCCTTCTGACAAGAAAGAGTATGTTTTTGTAATTATAGATGGATTTACGAAATTTGTAACGCTAAATTTGATAAGTTGTTTGAATACAGAAACAGCAATCAATCAGTTGGAAAAACATTCGTTTATTTTTGGAGCTCCGAGACGAATCATTTGTGACCAAGGTTCAGGATTTACAAATGCACGATTTAAGAAATACTGCGATGAAAAGAATATTGTGGTTCACTTCATAGCTTCAGGAACGCCTAGAGCTAACGGTCAAGTTGAAAGAGTTGTGTCAACCATCAGGAATATGTCATCAGTATGCAAAGCTCAGGGGAAACAATGGCAGTCCGAGTTAGGTAAAGTACAGCTTGCAATAAATTCAACTGTTCAGAAAACGTTAGGAAAAAGTCCCGCTGAAATTTTATATGGCACAAAAATAAATTTAATAGATAAAGGACGTGTGAAGCATAGGTGTGTAAAGACTGACAATGTAAATTCAACACAGCTTAGGTCAGAGGCTACAAGTAGCATTACAGCAAAAGCCATGAAAGACAAAGAACGGTTTGATTAAAAGAATAAACCAGTTAAACCATTTAAAATTGGGGATTTTGTTATGGTTAGAAACAACGATAGAATTAAGACAAAGTTAGATGCAAAATATCACGGTCCTTTGGAAGTTGTCATGGAGCTTCCGAATGATAGGTATTTAGTTAAAAAAATAGGCTCTTCTGGACTTAGAGGTCGTAATAGCGTTAAGGTGTCTCACGATAAACTGATCGCAGCTCCTGGATATGGCGCGAGTCAGGACAGCTGTGTCGCAGAAAGTGAAGAAGGTAAGAACAAAGTTCCGAAGTGACTTGTTTGTTTTAAAGGGAAAAAAAAAAAATGTTGTAGTGCACAAAGTCATGAGTGCAAACATGTTTTGCTGAGATGAACCATGAACCCTTGTGGGTTGATGCAATCGGTTGTTGAAAACAAATGTAGCGATAATTTGCAGAAACATGATTCTGGTTGAGCCGGATTTGGAAGTAGAAATCCGAAGAGAGCAGGGGACTCTGTTAATTGGTTTAGCCGGATTTACTGAAAGAAATCCGAAGAGAGCATGAGACTCTGTTGGCTATCGCTGTTTCATTTCGAGAGTGCGACTTTGGCTTTCAAGGCTCGCTGGACTTGATCACCCAGAATCCTTGAACCCAAAGCCTTGATGTAACTTGAGAATGATTCGGCAAGTCACAATAGTTAGAACATGTACGGATGCGTAAGGCATGCCTGCAGAGCTATTGTGGATGAAGACAATAGTTAGAACATGTACGGATGCGTAAGGCATGCCTGCACAGCTATTGTGGATGAAGACAATAGTTAGAACATGTATGGGTGCGTGACGCATGCCTGCAGAGCTATTGTGGATTAAGACAATAGTTAGAACATGTACGGATGCGTGACGCATGCCTGCAGAGCTATTGTGGATGAAGGCAATAGTTAGAACGTGTACGGATGCATAAGGCATGCCTGCAGAGCTATTGGTGCCTTGGATGAGGAATTTGAGAGAAGTCATGAAACAAATAAAGCAAAGCACATGGTTGCACAAATGATGTAGAGATAACAAGGGATTTGACTGAGCAAGGATGCCAGGCTTGTATGATCAGGAAAGCCTAACGAGATTTAATGAAGGTTTTTCCGATGTTTTTTTTGTTTCATAAATAAATTAGAAGAATGAAAAACTGGCACTCGAGACGCGTGCTAGTCAGTATGGCCGTGTCGCATCACCATATTGTGTCTTTGTTACATTTTGATCACCGGTTGTATGACGTAGACGGAACTTGTTTTGGTTGGATTTGTTTTGTTCTTGTTTAACTTGGTTACTTCTTTTAGAATGATTTTCAAACGATTTGGATAAAGTTGTGTTGTTCCGTGTGTCTGCGGCTTACAATTAAATAAACTGTGTTGAACTCTTTATTTAACTCTGTATATCTGACATATATGTATACATGTATATGTGTGTATATATATATATATATATATATATATATATATATATATATATATATATATATATACATATACACATTAATATTATACGTCAATATAATAGAGTATAAATGGAGGTAATTAAGTTAAATAAATTAATAGAATGAAAGATGATTAATTTAAATAAATTATTTTTCTTAAATTGAAGAAAAATTAAGTTTTCAAAATTAAAAATATAAAACTCAATGAATAATCATTCATCTATCTGTATGTTGTCTTTAAATTTCATAATAAGTTTTAATCCATTGTATAAATGTTCCAAATTATAATTCATGAAGTAAATTGAATTGCATTTTTCTAATCAATAATTTTTTTATTTCAATAAATATGTGAGCAGATAATTGAAAAATATATAGGATTTTTCTAATAATTATATATGATTTTAAAAAATTTAACTGACGGAAAAAAATTTTTTTTTTCAAAATTTCTCTTTTTTAATAGTGAATTGAAAATTATAATATATATCTATACATTGATATCATACATTAATATAATACAGTAATATAATAGAATATAAATGGAGGTAATTAAGTTAAATAATTTAATAAAAAAAAAAAATGATTGATTGTAATGAATTATTTTTCCTCAATTGAAGAATAATTAATTTTTAAAAATTAAAAATATGAAATTGAGTGAATAACCATTTATCTATTTGTATGTTTTCTTCAAATTTCATAATAAGTTCCAATCTATTGTATAAATGTTCCAAATTACAATTCATAAAGTAAATTAAAAGGCATCTCTCTAATGAACAATATTTTTATTTTAAATAATATGTGAGCAGATAATCAACAAATATATCGGATTTTTTTAATAATTTTATATAATTTTGAAAAATTTGACCAATGTAAAAAAAATTTTTTTTTTTAAATTTTTCTTTTTTTGAAAGTAAATTTAAAATTATAATATTTATATATATATATATATATATATGTATATATATATATATATATATATATACATATACACATTAATATTATACATTATTATTATACATCAATATAATAGAGTATAAATGAAGGTAATTAAGTTGAATAAATTATTAAAATAAAAAATGATTGATTCAAATAAATAATTTTTCTTAAATTGAAGAATAATTAATTTTCAAAAATTAAAAATATTGAATTAAATAAATAAACATTCATCTATCTGTATGTTTTCTTTAAATTTTATAATAAGTTCTAATCCATTTTATAAATGTTCCAAATTACAATTCATAAAGTAAATCAAATAGCATTTTTCTAATGAATAATATTTTTATTTTAAATAATATGTGAGCAAATAATCAACAAATATATCGGATTTTTTTAATAATTTTATATAATTTTGAAAAATTTGACCAATGTAAAAAAAATTTTTTTTTTTAAATTTTTCTTTTTTTAAAAGTAAATTTAAAATTATAATATTTATATATATATATATATATATATATATATACATTTTTATAACACATTAATATTATACATTCATATTATACATCAATATTATACATTAATATAATAAAATATGAATGGAGTTGATTAAGTTAAATAATTCAATAAAATCGAAAATGAATAATTTAAATGAATTATTTTTCTTAAATCCAACAATAATTAATTTTAAAAAATTAAAAATACTAAATTAAATAAATAATCATTTATCTATCTGTATGTTTTCTTTTAATTTTATAATAAGTTCTAATCCATTGTATAAATGTTCCAAATTACAATTCATAAAGTAAATTAAATGGCATTTTTCTAATGAATAATATTTTCATTTTGATTAATATGTGAGCAGATAATTAAAAAGTATATGAGATTTTTCCAATAATCATACATAATTTTAAAGAATTCAACTAATGTAGGAAAAAATTTTTTTTTAAATTTCTCTTTTTCTGAAAGTAAATTAAAAATTCTAATATATATATATTTAATTGAAATAAAAATATTAAATTATTTCTCAATCAAAATAAATTCAAATATATTTAAATAAATAGATATAAAAACATAAATAAACGAATTAATTTTTAATTTATATAAATTATAATTTATAAAAAATTTCAATAAAAGAAATTTTAATTTTATAAATAAATTTACAATTTATCGCCTAAATTCAGCCATTTTATCAAATATTGAATAAATGATTATTTTCAACTAACCTTAAAAACATTGGCACATTATACTTTATATTTGGAATCTGATCAGGAATATTAGGATTATCATCTAGAATAATTATTCGTATAGAACTAGGAACCCCTTCATCATTTATTGGTGATGATCAAATTTATAACATAATCGTAACATCACATGCATTCTTAATAATTTTTTCTATAGTTATACCTATTATAATTGGAGGATTTGAAAATTGACTAATTCCTCTAATACTAGGCGCCCCAGATATAGCTTTTCTCCGAATAAATAATATAACATTTTGATTACTTCCACCATCATTAATCTTACTAATTCCAAGAAGATTAGTAGATTCAGGAACAGGTACAGGTTGAACAGTTTACCCCCCATTGTCAAGAAGTCTTGGACACTTAGGACCATCTGTTGATTATTCAATTTTTTCTTTACATATAGTAGGAATTTCATCAATTCATGGAGCAATTAATTTTATTTCTACAATAATTAATATACGACCAAAAGGAATAAGATTTGAACAAATACCTTTATTCGTCTGAGCAGTAAAATTAACAGCTATTCTTCTTTTATTATCTCTTTCAGTTCTAGCAGGAGCAATTACAATATTATCAACAGATCGAAATATAAATACAACTTTCTTTGATCCTTCAGGAGGAGGAGACCCAATCTTGTACCAATACTTATTTTGATTTTTCGGACACCCAGAAGTTTATATTCTAATTTTACCAGCCTTCGGAATAATTTCACACATTATTTCACAAAAATCAGGGAAAAAAGAAACATTTGGAACTCTTGGAATAATTTATGCAATAATAACAATTGGACTGTTAGGATTTGTAGTATTAGCCCACCATATATTCACTGTGGGTATAGATGTTGATACAAGAGCTTACTTTACCGCCGCTACAATAATTATTGCAATCCCTACTGGTATTAAAATTTTTAGATGATTAGCAACTCTGTATGGATCTAAAATAAATTTTAGATCATCAATACTATGAACATTAGGATTCATCTTTCTCTTCAAAATAGGAGGATCAACAGGAATTATACTTTCTAACTCTTCTATTAATATTATTCTACATGACACATATTATGTTGTAGCACATTTTCCTTATGTTTTATCTATAGGAGCAGTATTTGGAATTATAGCAGGATTCATTCACTGATACCCATTATTTACTGGAATAACATTGAATATAAAATGATTAAAAATTCAATTTACTATTATATTTTTAGGAGTAAATATAACTTTCTTTCCTCAACATTTTTTAGGTTTAAATGGTATACCACGTCGATACTCTGATTACCCTGATGCATTTACAATATGAAATATTATCTCAACAATTGGGTCAATGATTTCATTTATTAGAGTACTATACCTAATTTTTATTATTTGAGAAAGAATATCAACTCAACGACAAATTATATTTATAGAAATTACAAATTCATCTACTGAATGAATACAAAAATTTCCACCTCCAGATCATTGATATGAAGAAGTTCCGAGAATAACAAGGAAATTCTATTATGGCAGAAAAATGCATTGGATTTAAACCCCATAAATAAAGTTTTAAACTTTTATTAGAAAATGATAACCTGATCAAGAATAAATTTTCAAAACGCTAATTCTCCTATTATAGAACAATTAATCTTTTTTCATGATTATACTATAATTATTTTAATCTTAATTACAGTATCAATTTTATATTTATTATTAACTATAATATTAAATAAATTTACTAATAAAAACCTTTTAAGTAAACAAAACATTGAAATTATTTGAACAATAACCCCTTCAATATTACTAATCTTTATTGCTATACCATCAATTCATCTACTATACTTAACAGATGAAATTAATAAACCCCTTATTACAATCAAAAAAATTGGACATCAATGATATTGAAAATACGAATACTCAGACTTCAAAAATATCGAATTTGACTCTTATATAAATAAATCAATGAATAAAAATTCTTTCCGTTTATTAGATGTAGATAATAACACAATTATCCCCTTAAATACACAAATTCGTATAATTGTTAGATCAAATGATGAAATTCACTCTTGAACAATTCCTAGTCTAGGGAAGAAAATTGATGCAATTCCAGGGCGATTAAATCAAATTAGATTATTAATCAAACGACCAGGATTAATATTTGGACAATGGTCAGAAATTTGTGGAGCCAATCATAGATTTATACCAATTGTTGTAGAAAGAATTCCAATAACTTATTTTTTAAAGTGAATTAATTCATTTTAATTCATTAAGTGGCTGAAAAGCAAGCAATGATCTCTTAAATCATTTTATAATATATGAGCAAATATTCTTAATGAAAAGAATTAATTTATTAAAATGATAGTTAGTCAAACTATAAATATTAGAAAATCTAATATTCTTCTATTCCACAGATATACCCTACAAATTGATTATTTTTATATACAATTTTTTACTATTCTTTTTATTACAATTATTATTATAGCATGCTTGAGAAAAAAAAATTTTTTAAAAAAAAATTTAACTTTTGAAAATGATAATAAATTTATTTTCAATTTTCGATCTAACTTCAACATTTTTTCCTAACCTAAACTTAAATTGATCAAGAACATTAATTGGAACCTTCCTATTTCCATCAACAACTTTTTGATTAATTATATCACGAAAAAATATTTTATGATGAAAATTAATATATCTAATTCATTCAGAAGTAAAAATTTTATTGGGTCATTTCAAAATCAACAGAACGTTAATTTTCTCCTCTTTATTTTTATTTATTTTATTTAATAATTTTATAGGTCTTTTTCCTTATATTTTCACTAGAACTAGACATTTATCAAATATAATTACATTATCATTATCTTTATGATTAAGACTTATACTATTTGGGTGATTAAAAAATATTAATCATATATTTACCCATCTTGTACCTCAAAATACACCAAATGCCTTAATACCTTTTACAGTATTAATTGAATCAATCAGAAATTTAATTCGCCCTTTAACACTTGCGGTACGATTAACAGCAAATATTATTGCAGGCCACTTATTAATAACCTTATTAATAAGAATCGGAACAAAAATTAATATATTATCATCATCTTTTTTAGTATTTAGACAAATTTCTTTATTAATTTTAGAATTCGCTGTTTCAATTATTCAAGCTTATGTTTTAATATATAGTGTTTTTAAGCTATAGTGTTAATCACCCTATATTCTAGAGAAGTAAACTAATGTCAAATAAAAATATATCCTTTCCTCAACATCCATTTCATTTAGTTAATTAAAGACCTTGACCTTTATTAGAATCATTAGCTGTAATAATTCTACTTTTAGGTTCTATTAAATGGTTCAATTTCAAAGTAAAAAATATATTAATATTAGGAATTCTAATCACTATTTTGATTATAATTCAATGATGACGAGACATCATTCGAGAAAGAACTTATCAAGGATTACATACATCAAATGTAATAATAGGAATAAAATTAGGAATAATTTTATTCATTATTTCAGAAATTTTTTTCTTTTTATCTTTTTTTTTGAGCATTTTTTTATAGATCCCTCTCACCTTTAATTGAAATTGGGAGAATATGACCCCCCAAAAATATTACACCATTTAACCCTTATGATATTCCTTTATTAAATACAATTATTTTAGTTTCTTCAGGAGCAACAATTACATGAGCCCACCATAGATTAATAAATAATATAAAAAAGGAAATAATTAAAAGAATATTATTAACAATCATTTTAGGTATTACTTTCTCAATCTTACAATGATACGAATATTTAGGAGCACCATTCACAATAGCAGATTCAATTTACCGATCAACTTTCTTTATTGCTACACGATTCCAAGGAATTCATGTTTTAATTGGTACAACATTTATTAAAATTAACTTATTTCGAGTACATTTAAATCATTATTCTAATTTTCATCACTTTGGATTTGAAGCAGCAGCATGATACTGACATTTCGTAGATGTAATTTGACTTCTCCTTTATATTTCTATTTACTGATGAAGAACCTACTAATATAATTTATATAATATAACTTAAGTGTAATTGATTTCCAATCAATAAGTCTAATAAAATTCAGTATAAATACATAAATTAATATTTAATACCTTCATAATAATTATAATAGTTACTATTGTTATATTAACTATTTCAATAATCTCATCAAAAAGAACATTTTATGAATTAGAAAAAAATTCACCATTTGAATATGAATTTGACCCAAAAGGATACCCTCGTATACCGTTTTCTATTCGTTTTTTTTTTTTAATTGCAGTAATTTTTTTAATTTTTGATGTAGAAGGAACATTATTATTACCAATAATTATAACCTTGACAATTTCAAATATAAAAATTTAACTATTTATAGTATCATACTTCATCTTAATTATATTGTTAGGATTATATTATGAATGAAAATTTGGGGCACTAAACTGAATTTAAAAATTATAAAGTTGAAATAAATTTTATATTCAGTTTCGGCCTGAAATTATAGTTATTCATTAATAACTCTACTTCATAGGATAATAGTTAAATAAAACATTTGATCTGCATTCAAAAATTATTAATATTAATTAATTTATCTTGAATAATTTATATTAAAATTAATTGAAGCCAAAAAGAGGCTTATTATTGTTAATAATAAAAATGAATATAAATTCCAATTAAATAGAAATATAAAATAAAAAAGCTTCCAACTTTTTATTAAATGATTAAAATTCATTTATATTTCTAATCTATATAGTTTTTAAAAACATTACATTTTCATTGTAAAAATGAATTATTTAATTTTATAAATTAAATGTTTAAAGATTTAAATAAATCATCATATTATCTTCAATAATATACTTTCAGTTTTAAGCTATTCAAACATTTATAATATAAATAAATAATAAAAAAATAAAAAAGCAAATAATAAAAATAAATTTAAAATATTATTAAAATAAAAAATTAATAAATCTATAAATATATAAAAATATTTTATAAAAATTATAATTATTCTTCTTTTATAAAATTCTAATCAATTTTGATTGAAATTTAATGTTAATTCTTTATTTATAAACATAATATTTTTGATTAAACCATAAGTAGAAATAACAGGTAAAAACCATATTGTTCTAAAAAATAACTTCAAAAAATAAAACTTTAACTTAAACATTTTAACATTTAAATAATCAACAAAAAATCCAAATAATATACCTAAAAAAATAATTAAAATTGGTAAAATTTTCATGTGAAAAGGCAAAATGATGACATATCTATAAGGAAAAATTAATCAACTAAACATAGAACCTTCTAAAATCACTATCAATATCATAAAATGTATTCAATTATTTATATAAACGTCATAATCATTTAAATAATTTAATCTAATTATATTATACCAACCTAACATAGAAAAATAAATCAAACGAACAGTATAAGAAGCAGTTAAAAAAGTTGAAATCGAAAAAATAAATATAATAAATATATTATAATTTAATATTAAAACTATTTCTAAAATTATATCCTTAGAATAAAATCCAGCTAAAAAAGGAAATCCATATAAAGATAAATTAGAAAAATGAAAACAAATAGAAGTAAATGGTATTTGATTAAATATTGAACCTAATAAACGAATATCCTGAAAATTATTTAATCCAATGCGCATTGTCCCAGAGTCGATCCGTGGCGTCGTCGATTCAACACGGGCACGCCGCGAGTCGCGCTGACGGGGGTTCAGGGCGTCCGGCGTCCGATTTGATGCCGATATCGCATGTAACAAGCGCAGTGAAGGTCGAACCAAAGGCGATACGCGTGGTTCCAGAGTCGTGCCTCGGCGGCGTCAACTCGACACGAACACGGTCAGAGTGAAGCTCAAGGTAGTGCAGTGCTTACGGCAGTCGTTAACTGGCTGAATTATCTGCTCACATATTGATTAAAATAGAAATATTATTCATTAAGAGAATGCCTCTTGATATACTTTCTGAATTGTAGTTTGGAGCATCTATACAATGGATTAAAACATATTATAAGGTTTGAAGGAAACATACAGATAGATAAATGATTATTTATTCAATTTCATATTTTTAATTTTTCAGAATTAATTATTCTTCAATTCAAGAAAAATAATTCATTTGAATCAGTTTTTTTTTTTATTTTATTGAATTATTTAACCTAATCACCCCTATTTATATTCATTATATAAATGTATAATATGTATACTGTGGCGTGGATTTTTCTGCACCTCGGTTACTCGGAGCAAATAACCGGGAACTTACCGCGTGCACAATAATTTGGCGTCCGGCGAGGTATCCTTGATCTGAAACAATGTCGCGAAGTTTGTTGGGCGCCTGGCGTGATCAACACGCCTCGAAATCGTTGATACGACACACCGCGTCTATATGCTCGGTAGCTCAGTACCGCGGAGAGGGGAGGGGTAAATTTTGGGTCGAGAGAATTGCAACACAGGTACGCCAACGCGTGATGTGGCTAATTACTATACAATTCCAATGATATATTTCCCATTAGCGATAATACAGAAACAAAAGAAATAAAAATAAAAAAAAATAAAAATGATGATAATACGACCACGCAAGTCGTCCTTCGCAATTCCAAATACAATGTCACTGTTAACTAAATTAACTAAGAAAGGCAGAAATACTCCAAATAAAATAAAAATAAAAAAATAAAAATAAAAAAAAATTAATAACAACAAAAAAAAAGGTGAATAAATCTAGGAGACCTCTACGGCCTACGTGCGCTAGTCGCCGTCTTAACAATACCCTACTTCCAAAAAAAAAAAAAAACCAAAAACAAAATCGGACTCGATGCGCTGCCCGCGAACGTCCTCTACACAATGGCGCTGATCGCCAACTTAATACTAACTGATAATGCAAACAAAAAAAAAGAAGAAAGAAAAAAAAGAATATTAAATAACTAAAAAGAATATTAAATAACTAAAGTGATGCGAGGCTCGTCGCGACACCCGCGATCCTCCTCTAAAAACGCATACTCTTATCAGCACGCACCCGAGCTTCACCTCCTCGGCGACGGCGGGCCGCAGTCGCGAATTCGAATGCTCCCCGTGATTGCTCGCGACCTATACGATAATCGAAGATGTGCCGGATGACGTGAAATGACCCCGTGTAACGGACTTCGGTCACACTCAAGCTCGAGACAATAACGTCTCGGCTCAACCCGTGGCTCGACTCGATTTTCTGGATTCCCCGAAGTTAACGTTACTCTCTCACGCGCAACTCAGGCTACGGTCACCAAGCAAAAGAATCGGCAAACGAATTTCGAGTACTTTTCGACACGCAAACTACCAAACGGCTATCCTTTATCTGATCAGCCTTTACTCAATTACCCTCGAAATTCGATCGCGAGAATGTTAGCAACGCTTACCGCTCCACATCCACTCGACAAAAGGGCCAACTCCCTCGTGGTTTCTTCCGGCCATTTTTCTCGCAATCACTCAAAGCCCAAACAACAAAAAACGCACAATCGCTACGCTCACTAGTTCTCGTGAACCGCCAGAACTAGAGTGATCTAGGATGGTCGCAACGCCGATCTCGTCGCTCTAATTTTTCGTGACGTCATCACCATAAGAATGCGCAACAATCGATCGGTCATCGATTTTGGGGATTGCGCAACTTGCCGCGCACCTGTCGTCTCTACGCGGCGCAGAACTTAAGGCTAGATCGCGATGTCGTCTCCCGCGCAGCTCTACGTAGTCCTGGGGTTGGGCGGGGTGGTGCTCCCTCGTCGCTAGCTGGTACCTCGCGGTTGCCTTGGTTGGGCGTAAGCGGGGCGAGCGGGGAGGCTGCGGCGCGCCGGCCGCCAGCGGGAATCGCGTCCGCCTTGGATTCCCTCGCTGCAGGGATCTGCGTTGCCTCCCCCTCCGCAGCCTCGGTGTCCTTCCCGCGAGATCGTCGTGGTTTCGCCTTGCCTCGAAAGATGTTCGGTGTTGGAGTTGGTCACTGGAGGGTAGCCGGTGCACTCGAAAAAAAATTAAAAACAAAAGCCTGAAATATCTGGGTCGCAATGCTCTATTTCGTCCCTGTCGAAGCTCGGGTGCGTGACTCCAGTTCTGGCGCTCTCTGAAATTATTCCGCGACTCGATTTTCTAGACCCTGATTCCGGGATCTCGCCCAGGGTTCAGGGAGTCTCTTGTAACGGGCAGGCCTAGCCGAACTGCCACGTTACAATACATATATATGATAAAAATAAGTATTTGTATTTACCTATGTGAATTTGTGTTATGTGTGTGTATATATGTATATATATGTATTATAATTTTTAATTTACTTTTAAAAAGCGAGAAATTTTTCAAAAAAAAATTTTTTTCACCTTATTTGAATCTTTCGAGAATAAGTTTAATTATCAAAGAAATCTCATATATTTTTTAATTATCTGCTCACACAATAATGTAAATAAAAATATCATTCATTAAGAAAATGCCAATCAATATAATCTGTAAATTGTAGTTTGGAGCATCTATACAATGGGTTAGAACTTATTATAAGGTTTCAAGGAAACATACAGAGAAATAAGTGATTATTCATTTAAATTCATACTTTTAATTTTCTAAAAATTAAGAATATGAAACTAAATAAATAATCATTTTTCCATCGGTACGTTTTCTTTGAACCTTATAATAAGTTCTAATCCATTGTATAAATGTACCAAACTACAATTTATAAAGTAAATTGAATGGCATTTTTCTGATGAATAATATTTTTATTTTAAATAATATGTGAGCGGAAAATTAAAAAATGTACAGGATGTTTTTGATAATTATATTTATTTTCGAAAAATTTGATTATTGTAAAAAATTTTTTTTTTGAAAAAATTTCTCTTTTTTTAAAAGTGAATTGAAAATTGTTATATATGTATATATATATAGATAAATTATTGAATATAAATGGGGGTAATTAAGTTGAATAAATCGATAAAGTTAAAAAAAAAAAAACTAATCTGAATGAATTATTTTCCTTGAATTAAAAAATAATTAATTTTAAAAAATTGAAAATATGAAATTAAATGAATCATCATTCATCTATCTGTATGTTTTCTTTAAACCTTATAATGAGTTCTCATCCGTTGTATGAATGTTCCAAAGTACAGTTCATAGAGTGAATTAAATGGCATTTTTCCAAAGGATGATATCTTTATTTCAATTAATGTGTGAGCAGATAATTAAGAAATTTTCAAAAAATTTAATCAATGCGAAAATTTTTTTTTTTCAAAATTACTCATTTTTTAAAAGTAAATTAAAAATTATAATATAAATGTATGTATATACACATTTATAATACACATTAATGATACACATTAATAATATACATGAATAATATGCATTATTAATATACATCAATAAAATCAAATATGAATACATTCATTTATATATATATATATACAAGTATATTACATTAATATAATTGAATAAAAATGGAGGTAATTGAGTTGAATAATTTGATAATATGAAAAAAAATCACTAATTGAAATAAATTATTTTTCTTGAATTAAAGAAAAATCAATTTTTCAAAATTAAAACCATGAAATTAAATAAATAATCATTTGTCTATCTGTATGTTGTCTCCGAACCTTATGATAAGTTCTAATCCATTGTATGAATGTTCGAAACTACAATTCAAAAAGTAAATCAAATGGCATTTTTCTAATGAATAATATTTTTATTTCAATAAATATGTGAGCAGATAATTGAAAAATATATAGGATTTTATGAATGATCATATTTATTTTGAACAAATTGAATTATTGTGAAAAAAATTTTTTCTTCAAAAATTTCTCTTTTTTAAAAATAAATTGAAAATTGTGATATATATATATATACGTATAATTGATACGCATTATTTTTACACATTAGTGATACACATTAATAATACACATTAATAATACACATTAATGATATTCATTAATGATATACTTTAATAATATAAATTATTAAAATTAAATAAAAATACATTTGTTTATATATATATATATTACATTATTATAATTGAATATAAATTAAGGTAATTGAGTTGAATTATAAAATAAAATAAAAAAAAAACTTATTTAAATAAATTGTTTTTCTTAAATTGATGAATAATTAATTTTTGAAAATTAAAAATACGATATTAAATGAATAATCATTTATGTAAGTTTTCCTTAAACCTTATAATAAGTTTCAATCCATCGTATAAATGTTCTAAACTACAATTCACAAAGTAAATTAAATGGCATTCTTCTAGTGAACAATTTTTTTACTGCAATTCATATGTGAGCAGATAATTGAAAAATATAAAGGTCTTTTTCAATAATTATATTTATCTTCAAAAAAATTGATCAAAACGAAAAAAAATTTTTTTTTTAAGTTTCTCTTCTTTAAAAAGTAAATTAAAAATTATAATATATATTTATATACATTAATAGAATTAAATATACATACATTTATTTATATATAAGTATATTACATCATCATAATTGAATACGAATGGAGGTAATTAAGTTAAATATATTAATGAAATAAAAAAAAAAAAAAAATAAATTAAATAAACTATTTTTCCGAAATTGAAGAATAATTAATTTTCAAAAATTGAGAATGTGAAATTAAATAAATAATCATTCATCTATCTGTATGTATTCTTTGAACCTCGTAATAGGTTCTAATCCATTGTATAAATGTTTCACACTACAATTCATAAAGTAAATTGAATGGCATTTTTCTGATGAATGATATTTTTATTCCAATTAATACATGAGCAGATATTTAAAAAATATAAAGGATTTTTCCAATAGTCATATTTATTCTTCAAAAATTTAATTTATGTAAGAAAACTTTTTTTTTCAAAATTTCTCTTATTTTGAAAGTAAATTGAAAATTTTAATATATATGTATATATATATATATACACATTAATAATACACAGTAATAGTACACATTATTAATATACATTAATAATATACATTGATACAATTAAATATAAATAGATTTATTTATATACAAATATATTTATATTACATTAATATAATTGAATATATATGAAGGTGATTGAGTTAAATGATTCGATAAAATAAAAAAAATAACTAATCTGGGTAAATTATTTTTCTTAAATTAAAGAATAATTAATTTTTCAGAATTAAAAATATGAATTTCAAGAAATAATCATTCATCTATCTGTATGTTCTTGTCAAACCTTATAATAAGTTATAATCCATTGTGTAAATGTTCCAGAATACAATTCATAGAGTAAATTAAATGGAGTTTTTCTGATGAATATATTTCTATTTTAATAAATGTGTGAGCAGATAATGAAAAAATATATGGGATTTTTCCAATAATTATTTTGATTATTAAAAAATATAATTAATGTAAGACAAATTTTTTTCTTCAAAGTTCTCTTTTTTAAAAAGTAAATTAAAAATTATAATATATATATATATATATACACATTAATAATACACATTAATGATACACATCAATAATACACATTGATAATACAAGTTAATAATACACATTAATAATATACATTAATAAAATTAAATATAGATACATTTATTTATATATATATGTCAGCGTTAAGCCTCGGAAAGGCGGGGAGGATGTAAAGCGTTCTTTTGGGCGTTGATTATTCATATTTAGCGTGACGATCCCGACACGTCTGGTATGCTCTCCAGCTAACCCGCAACTGTCGATTTCGTCCAAGCGTTGTTATAAACAAACCATTTGTTTGTTGCTAAGATTCAGTCATTCAGCTATACTCTTAGCTTACTAATAAAGCTTGACGCTCATTCAGTTTAGTTTCATATTCAAAAGAAATATCCTTTTATTCACTTCATACATTACGTAATGGAATTATTTAACGAGATTTGTGATACTCCGACATATATATATATATTACATCAATATGATTGAATGCAAACGTAGGTAATTAAGTCGAATAATTGAATAGGATAAAAAAAATAACTAATTTGAATAAACTATTTTTCTGAAATTTAGAAATAATTAATTTTTAAAAATTAAAAACATGAAATTGAATAAATAATCATTTATCTATCTCTATGTTTTCTTCGAACCTTATAATAAGTTCTAATCCATTGTATAAATGTTCCAAACTACAATTCATAAAGTAAATTGAATGGCATTTTTCCGATGAATAATATTTTTGTTTTATTCAATATGTAAGCAGAAAATTAAAGAATACATAGGATTTTTATAATACTCATATTCATATTCAAAAAATTTAATCAATGTGAAAAAAATTTTTTTTTTGAAAATTTCTTTTTTTCTCAAAGTGAATTAAAAATTATATTATACATGTATACACATTAATAATACACATTAACAATACACATCAATAATATACATTAATAATATACATCAATAAAATCAAATATAAATACATTTATTTATATATATATGTAAGAGAATGGCCAGATAACACTCGCGAACTTTGTGTTTTGCGTGTGGGACGCATGATGAACCACC
This sequence comes from Neodiprion fabricii, assembly GCF_021155785.1. NCBI lineage: Eukaryota > Metazoa > Arthropoda > Insecta > Hymenoptera > Diprionidae > Neodiprion > Neodiprion fabricii. The sequence continues at coordinate 14,197,430 of NC_060244.1, forward strand.
TTTTTATTCTTTTACAAGATAAAAACGGAACTTAACTTATTGAACAAAGCCTTTTAAAATTCAACGTTAATAACAAGATCCAAAATGCTCCATGTTTATTCTGTTATTGATCTTTGCCGTAGTTTCTCTGGAGACCAAATAGAAGAAAGCGGTGATAATCCTCCTCGTTATTCATTTCATTATCCTTGACACGGCTAATCCTGACAATCACACGTCCTCGTATGCTGTAATACAAAAATTAAAAGATATTTAGACCGTTCGGCCGAACTGATCATATTACCATTCCAAAAATCACGATGTGTTTTAACAAATCCATAAGTTATAACAAATTCCGTACTAAATAACAAGTCCGGTGACAAACTGTTGACAACACCCCATTTCATAGAAATCATCTTCTTTCCACAGGAGCAAGAACTACAATCTTCTCAAAAGACTTGCATTCCTCTCATGAGACTTATATTTTCATCCAAACATGTAATTGCCGCATACATTGCCAATTATCAATTGGGCTTCACATATGTGACCGTATGACAACGTCAAGCCGTCCATACATCAACATTTCCACTCACAGTCGCCTCATGCGACAGCACCACACCATTAGCCGTTACATTGCGCCATCTCCGCTCACCGAAATGAGTAAGGTTTTTTTTTTTTTTTGACTTGCAACTAATAAGCGTAATAAATGTGTGCACTAGGATCAAGCTCAAACCAAAGGGAATGACAATCATTTCCTACTCCAATATTCTGATGAATTTCTTATAACAGGTGCGCCAACAAGGATGTCACAGGTTATTAATTCAAAAATAAGACATTAAATTTGTAATTTATTACCTTGGATACTCAATGACTATTCAGAAGATTTATCAAAATCAATATCCAATTCTGAAGGTACAGAACAGTCAGGCATTGCTCGAAGACGGTCATGAGCGTATTTGTACGTTCGATTACAATTTAGAGATTTTAAAATGTACCGATCTCCGTCTAAAACTTCAATAACACGAAATGGCCCTTTAAATTTTGAATTCAATTTTGTTTGATTTCTTTCGCGATTTTCAATTAAAACATAATCCCCAACAGAAAATTTTGAAAATTTTGCCTTTCGAGCATCAAATCGCGATTTTTCAATTTGCGAGTTAATCTCAATCATATTGGCTGCTCGCTCTCTGATTTCCCATAAGTGAATTTCTTTTTCACAATCAGTAATCGGTGACAGATTCAACGGTCTGGCTACGCGACCAATCATCAATTCCAGAGGAGTAGCTTTAGTCACACTACTGACGGAACAATTCAGTTCCAGTTGAATATCTCCAAGAGAATCTTGCCAAGATCTATTATTATCAACCTCAACAGAAGTGAGCATATTTTTAGGTGTACTCATAACACGTTCGACTTGACCATTGCCTCGACTAGTACCAGCAGCACTCAAATGAAGATTAATGCAATGGGAAGCACAAAAATCTCGAAAATTTTTGCTTGCAAAACATCTCCCCTGATCAGCAATCACACAAACCGGTGCTCCAAATGATGTGACGATTGATTTGAAAGCTTTTATAACACTTACAGCATCAATAGAAAGAGTATGGTGAAGAAAAACAAACGTAGTAAAGGCATCAATAAACACAAAAACATATTCTTTAATATTACTTTTGCCACTAAGCTTTCCAGTAACAACAATATGAAGAGTATGCCAAGGAATACTCTTTGGGATTGGATGTAATTCAGCTTGAATTTTACCAGAAGTAGATTTGGAAATTCGACAAGTAGTGCAATTTTCGACAAATTTTCGGTCATATTTGGACATATTAGAAAACCAATAATGTTGGTAAGCCTTCTCTTAAGTTTTATGCCATCACAAATGAATAATCGATTCATGAACATGATTTATTATAGACCACTGAAGAGCTTTAGGGATTATTGGTAAAATACGAGTATCATTATTTCGCTGTATTTTTCTGAACAAAATTCCAGATTTAAGTTCGTACGTATTAGAAACATTTGAGTCAAGCTCATCGTTTTCTAATTTGGAAATAAGATCACGAATTTCGGCATCCTTCTGCTGCTCCGCTTGTAACCAACCGTGAGAAATTTTTGGAAAATTTATACGTTTTTGCTCAACAGTTTCAACATTCAGTTTGTCATTCTCAGGTAAAAGATTTCGAGAAAAGAAATCTGCACGTGATAGATTTTTTCCTTCTCGATAAACAATATCAAAGTCGAATGACTGTAAAAATGCCCACCATCTATAAACTCTTGGGGATAAGTCAAGTTTTGCACGAGATGCCTTGAGAGAATTACAATCTGTAACTACTGTAAATTTTCTACCATGTAAATAATGCCGAAAATGCCTAATAGCATTCACAACAGCAAGTGTTTCCAATTCATACGAATGATATCGCGACTCTATTTCTGTAGTTCTTTTGCTAAAATAAGCTACAACATGGGCCTTTCCACCAACTTTTTGGATGAAAATTGCACCGTAACCAACTGAGCTAGCATCTGTATGTAATTCTATAGTAAAATTTGGATCAAAAATCATTAAAAGAGGAGAACTTGTCAGGTGAGAAACAATTTTTGTTCGAATTTCCTCAAATTCAGGTTTCCAATCAATCCTACCCTTTCCATTAGTAAGTTTATACAAAGGACGAACAAGTTTAGAAAACCCTTTTATAAATTGCCGAAAATACGAGGCAAGTCCAATAAATTGTCCAAGTTGAGTAACAGTTTGAGGAGGCGGGAGTGCAGTCAACGCGATAACCTTGCGAGGATTTGGTCGAATTTCTCCTGCCGAAACCTGATGACCAAGAAATTTTATTTTCGTTTTCAAAAATCAACATTTCTTTAGATTGACTGAAAATCCAGCTTCAGTCAAAGCCCCTAAAACAACTTCTAATTTTCGAATACCCTCAATAATTGTTTCTGATGGGATGAGAATATCATCCATACAACAAATAATAGACGTATTCACTAGATCTCCCAAAGCTTTGTGTAATTGCTCGCTGAAAAACAGAAGGTGCATTTTTCAAACCAAAAGGCATTGCTAAATATTCGTACTGCCCGTCAGGAGTAACAAAAGCAGTCCGTTCAATAGAATCTGGGTGAATAGGAATTTGGTGAAAACCGCTAGCCATATCAAGAGATGTAAATTAATGAGCACCTCCTAGTCTATCTATCTGATCAGCAATAAGCGGTAACGGATATTTATCAGCCACCGTATTATTGTTAAGCTCCCGATAATCAACACACATTAGATCAGAACCATCTTTTTTTTTAACTAAAATAATGGGACTAGCAAAAGGAGAACAACTGGGTCTGATGACATTCTCCTCTTGTAATTCCTTGATTTTATCTCGCACTATTTGACGTTCGACAGTCGAAAGACGATAAGGTCGTCTTTGCACGGTTCGGTTAGGATCTGGCAAACGAATTTCAAGTTGTCCGGTCGTTACTCTAGATTTAGGTGTTCCTATGACGAAAGTTGAACGAAATTTGTTTAAAACATCAACCAAGAGACGTTTGTCAAGTTCAGAAACGTCTGTTTTTATTTCGTAAAAATTAAATGAATGATAGTCTACTTCACAAACATTAAGCCTCGGAATTCTTTTTAGAACTAAGCTGTCAACTGTCATTTTTATTGAGTAACCAAGAGATAATATTTCTCTTCCAACAAGAATTTCAGTACTAAGAAAATCATCAGGAATCACACGAAATAAAATTCCCAGGCAATAATCATTTATAGTCACTTGTGTCAAGATTTGAATGACACTTTGAATACTGGAAGGACCGATACCGGAAAGAACGACTACAAAGTTCTGACGTTTTCCTGAAAATTTTTTAGCAATGCTTCCTTTATTCAGAGAGCATTCAGCACCGGAATCAAAACAAAATGAAAACTTCTCACCGGAATGTAGTAACTCGCCAAAAGTCGGTTGAATAGAACACAAATTAACACGACGCTCCATTCAACCTTGAGCAAGGGTATTTTGTCCAGATCCAGAAGACTTCTTGCAGCTCGTAGAAACATGTCCAACTTCTCCACATTTGAAGCACGTCACAGAAGATTTCACAGCGGTGGAGGGTATTTTCTTTGAAAGATTTCCAAAGTTGTCCGGGATGGTACTCCATGAACGACTTCGACACTCCGGTATTTTGTGTCCAAATTTTCCACAGTGAAAGCATTTTAATGAAGATACATAAGTTCTCAGTCGTTTGGAATCGAACGATGAGCCCTCTCTGGCTTGAGAAAAAGGAAAAGCTCTTTTTCGGTAATCAACTGCCATAAGTTCTTGTTGTAACTTCGTTCGAGAACTTATTTCCGAAGTAAGCGCCAAATGTTTTAAACGGGGATCCAACTGAGCCACATGAGAAAGAACAATCGAAACAGCAATTTCGTCGAAATTAATCAGTTGTAGTCGCGGAATAAGAACACTTAAAACTCGACTTGAATATGCAGCGATATTTTCATCTCCATTTGGCTGTCCAGAATATAACGAAAGTAACGTCGCCGCGGGAGTTTCAATAATTTCATATCGCGCGAGGAAAATGTTTTTAAATTGCTCCCAAGTCATTCCGTTCGAGCTGATTTGAAGAAACCAAGATGCAGCTGATCCTTTCATAACTTCACTCAACGCATTTACTAACTTGCTCCCTTGAAGTTCCTGTTCTTGCATACACAATCTAGCTGTCGAGCACCAAGCTTGTGCATTGATATTTTGCTCATCCGGATTGAATAGCGGAAAAGTAACTTCATGATGAGAATCAGCAGTTGAACTTCGCATTGTTCGAATTAACTCCATCATATTTTTATTTTGATTTTCAAACAAAATTTGCCAACGATCTTCCGAAGTATTAGAATTGCGTTGAGGAATCTCGGATGGTGATTCTGAAATGGATGGTTCCGCGTCTATTTGGTATCCCACTTCTGATGTAAGAGAATGGCCAGATAACACTCGCGAACTCTGTGTTTTGCGTGTGGGACGCATGTTGAACCATCTTTTTATTCTTATACAAGAATAAACGGAACTTAACTTATTAAACAAAGCTTTTAAAATTCAACGTTTATAACCAGATCCAAAATGTTCAATGTTTATTCAGTTATTGATTTTTGCCGTAGTTTCTCTGGAGACCGAATAGGAGAAAGCGGTGATAATCCTCCTCGTTATTCATTTCATTATCGTTGGCAGATATATATGTATATACACAAATTATACAATTATATCATTGAATATGAATGAAGGTAATTGAATCAAATAATTGATTGATCTGAATAATGATTGATTTAAATGAATTATTTTTCTCGAATTGACGAATAATGACTTTTGAAAAATTGAAAATATGAAATTGAACAACTAATCATTTATCTATCTGTATGTTTTCTTTAAACTTTTCAATGAGTTCTAATCCATTGTATAGATGTTCCAAATTACAATCTATAAAGGTCATTGAATGGCATTTTTTCAATGAATAGTATTTCTATTTTAATTGATATGCGAGCAAATATTTGTGAAATGTGTGAAATTTTTTCAATACTTATATTAATTTTTAAAAATTCAATCAATGTGAAAATTATTTTTTGTTTTTAAATTTTTCTTTTTTTGACAGTCAATTGAAAATTATAATATATATCAATAAAATATGGAAAATAAATTCATTTATCATTTTTTTTATTCGAATAATGATATATACATATGTATATTTATATTTGTATATATCATTATCATAAATATAATATTCATATATATATATATATACACAAATTATATAATAATATAATTGAACATAAATGAAGGCAATTATATTTAATAATCTACTAGGGGCTTCGCCCCTGCGCGCTTCGCGCGCCAACCCCATCTCGGCGCTACGCGCCTCACTATTTCCTTACGCATTGTCTAGTAGACAGGCGAATTCCTTCATGTTGATTTGATGACAAGTCTGCACTTGCTGTCCACTTCAATTCCTTCTGTGCTTACTTTCCTTTTTTTCATCAATCGAAGCTTCCATTCGTTGGTTGAAAATTGGTGTTCCTTCTTTATTGATATCGATCTATCTCCTTGACTTGCTGAATTATTTTTGCTACCGCTCTGCCCGTTATTCTCCAAAATCACCTTCTTTATATTATTTTTTTCTCTATATTTGTGTTGCTGTTCACTCCGCAAAACACCTCTCTCTCTTGTGGTTAACATAGATCCTGGTCGTCCTCTTGCCTGGTTATAGGAATATTTGTTTATTATTATTCTCTGGCTTATTTGTTTATTCGCACTGACAATTTTATTTTCCTTTTTCTTTTGTGATACGTCCGACCATCTACCGTCTCCATCGCCTTGCCTGCCGGTTGAAACTCCTCCTTTCTGTTCGTTGGTTGAAAAGCCAGTATGATATTTTTTGTTTGCTTCCCTATATTTTCGCTGCTGTTCCCGTCGTCTAATTTTTCGCTCTTCTATGTCCATCACGTTGGTTGGTCGTCCACTTGATTCATTTTCCAAGTCAATAATCACAATCGATTCTTCCAATTCTTCTACACCCTTCGTTGAATTATTTTTACTACCGCTCTGCCGGTTATTCTCCAAAATCACCTTCTTTATATTATTTTTTTCTCTATATTTGCGTTGCTGTTCATTCCGCAAAACACCTCCTTCTCTTGTGGCCAACGTCGATCCTGGTCGTCTTCTTACCTGGTCATACAAATATTTGATGGATATTATTCTATGGATTATTTGGTTCTTCGCACTTACGATTTTATTTTCCTCTTTCTTTTGTAATATTTCCGACCATCCACCATCTTCATCGCCTTGTCTGCTGCTTGAAACTCCTCCTTTCTCCACTGTCATCGTAAATCCTGGCTGTCCTTTTGACTGTTTGGTAACATATTTAGATTTACTATTATTTGATTTTTACTTTTCGTACTTATTACTCACTATCTGAATTTTATTTTGGTTCTGCAAGACATCAAAGTGTCCACTGTCTCCGTCGCCGGTGCAGAGTAGCGAGAATTGTGTTTCATTTTGTGATCCGATCCGGTGTGGATGAATTTGTTCTTCGCGATACACGATTAAACATATCTCAAAAATGTCCGCAGCTGCAGCTAATTTTGCTTCTCCCCCGTATATTCTATTTTTATTCATATGTGATTTGTAATCACCAGGTGACCTAATCACAGCACCGTTTGACTCATTACCTGCAATAAGACCCGCAAATGTAGACCAATTATCCACTATATTTGAAACGATACTCAATCTCACCTCTGCGTGTCGATCTTGAGTGCCGTATACACAATACGCCAACGCGCGAAAAAGACAATTTTCGTCGGGAATCATCTTGATAATTTTCGTTTGCATGTTCATTTTCTGCGCGTCAGAAACAGATACCTATAAAGATACTTGTCAAAGACTGTCATAAACAGCCGATGACAGGTGTCAAAGGGTTTGCTAGATGCTTTTTGTTTTGTTTTCGGGATCTCACCCCACCGCCAACTTCATGCGTATACTATTGTTATTATAGTCTTTTTTTACTATTGTTATTATAATCTTTTTCTACGTTCATTTGTTTGAAACTTTTTTATTAGATAGAGAGATTAAAATGAATGATAATTAATTTGAATGAATTATTTTTCTCAAATTGAAGAATAATTCCTTTTTAAAAATCAAATATATGAAATTGAATAACTAATCATTGATCTATCTGTATGTTTTCTCTGAACTTTTCAATAAGTTCTAATCCATTGTATAGATGTTTCAAATTACAATCCATACAGGTCACCGAATGGCATTTTTTCAATGAATAATATTTTTATAATAAGTAATATGTGAGCAGGTAATTAAAAACTATACAGGATTTTTTTAATAATTATATTTATTTTTAAAAAATTTAATTCATCTAAAAATATTTTTTTTTTGAATTCTCTTTTCTTCAAAAGTTAATTGAAAATTATCATATAAATAAATGAAGTGTAAATAATGAATTTATCCATCATATTTTTCATTCAATCAATAATATATGTAGACAAATTATACATTTTTATTATTGAATATTAATGTGGGCAAATTAATTAAATAATTTAATAATATATAGAATAATAATTTGAATGATTAATTTTTCTCAAATTAAACAATGATTGTTTTAAAAAATTCAAAATGTGAAATTGAATAATTAATCACATATCTATCTGTATGTTTTTTTTGAACTTTTCAATAAGATACAATCCATCGTATAAATTTCCAAATTACAATCCGTGAAGTACATTAAATGGCACTTTTTGATTAAATAATATTTTCAATATAATTAATATGTAAGCGAATAACTGAAAAGTATATAGAATTCTTTTATTGATTATATTTATTTTGAATAAATTTAATTAATGTAAATATTTTTTTTTTCTCAAATTCATCTTTTTTCGAAAGCTGATGAAAATTTAAAATATATATGAATAAAATATGAATAATAAATTTATTCATAATTTTTTTTAATCAATCAATTATATATATATATATATTAGGGTGGGCCAAAAAAAATGAGTATTTTTTTTTTTACTTTATACTCTGAAAATCAGTTGCTAGATACCTCCAAAGAATTCTCACCAAATATGAGCTCTTAATTTTGATAACAAGGTCCTCCGCTTTACAATTTTGTATTTTTTCCTGAGTATTAGAAACAAAAATTCGTATCTCTTTGACAACTGTTCGTTAAAAAATATCTCCCCTCATATTCTTGTAGGAAATCGAACGCTCTACAAAAAAGGTCTTTTACAATTTTTTCGTAAACCTCAGCGTTTAAAAGATATCAAAGCTTAAAGTTTGATTATTTTAAGAGAAATTTCTGGTTTGCTTATGAATTTTTTAACTCGCTTACAAAGAATTTTGATGAATTATACAACTCATAGTTTTGTAGGAAATTAACTGCTCTACAAAAATGGTGTCTTATGATTTGTCGATTAAGTTAAGCGTTTAAAAGATATTCATCGTCAAACTTCAATACATACTAATTTTAACAGTTTTTGATGAATAATTCGAAAAATTTCAATTTAATTTATAAGCTTCATGAAAATTTATTCCAATGTGAGTTCCTAAGAAAAGAGAAATGTTTTAAACTATTTTTCTTTAATTTTTTTAGTTCTACATAATATATATTTTTTAATTTTTAATTTTCAATACATATTTTTATACTATTTTTATTTTATTTTTTCGGTTTTATATAATATACAGAACTAAAAATGATACATGTTTTTTAATTTTTAATTTTTGATATACATTTTTATACTATTTTTCTTTTATTTTTTTAGTTCTATATAATATATGTAACTATATATATACTATAATATATAGAACTGAAAAAATGAAAGAAAAATAGTTTAAAACATTTCTCTTTTCTTAGGAACTCACATTGGAATAAATTTTCATGAAGCTTGTAAATTAAATTGAAATTTTTCGAATTATTCATCAAAAACTGTTAAAATTAGTATGCATTGAAGTTTGACGATGAATATCTTTTAAACGCTTAACTTAATCGACAAATCATAAGACACCATTTTTGTAGAGCAGTTAATTTCCTACAAAACTATGAGTTGTGCAATTCATCAAAATTTTTTGTAAGCGAGTTAAAAAATTCATAAGCAAAACAGAAATTTCTCTTAAAATGAGTAAACTTTAAGCTTTGATATCTTTTAAACGGTAAGGTTTACGAAAAAATTGTAAAAGACCTTTTTTGTAGAGCGTTCGATTTCCTACAAGAATATGAGGAGAGATATTTTTTAACGAACAGTTGTCGAAGAGATATGAATTTTTGTTTCTAATACTCAGGAAAAAATGCAAAATTGTGAAGCGGAGGACCTTGTTATAAAAATTAAGAGCTTATATTTGGTAAGAATTCTTTAGAGGTATCTAGCAACCGATTTTCAGAGTGTAAAGTAAAAAAAAAAATACTCATTTTTTTTGGCCCACCCTAATATATATACAAATAACACAATAATATACTTGATTTTAAATGTGGGCAAATGAATTAAATAACTCGATGATATAAAAAATGATGATTTAAATGAATTGTTCTTCTTAAATTGAAAAATGAATAATTTTCAAAAATGAAAAATACGAAATTAAATAACCAATCATTTAACTATCTGTATATTTTCTTCAGGCTTTTCAATAAGTTCCAATCCATTGTATAAATGTTCCAAATTACAATCTATAAAGGTCATTGATTGGCATTTTTTCAATGAATAGTATTTTTATTTTAATTAATGTGTGAGCAAATATTTGGAAAATATGTAAAATTTTTTCAATACTTATATTCGTTTTTAAGAAAATTAATCATGTGAAAATTATGTTTTTTTTCTAAATTCTCCTTTTTTTGAAAGAAAATTGAAAATTATAATATACATGAATGAAATATGTATGATAAATTCATTCATCATTTTTTTTTCCAAATAATGATATATATATATATACATGTATATATACACACAAATCATATCATATTATAATTGAAATGAATGAATGCAATCAAATTAGATAATTAATCGATATGAATAATAATTAATTTTAATTAATCATTTTTCTCAAATTGAAGGATAATTAATTTTTACAAATCAAAAATATGAAATTAAATAACTAATTATTCATTCATCTGTATGTTTTCTTTGAACTTCTCAATGAGTTCTCATCCATTGTATAGATGTTCCAAATTACAATCTATAAAGGTCATTGAATGGCATTTTTTCAATGAATAGTATCTTCATTTTAATCAATATGTGAGCAAATATTTGGGAAATATGTGAAATTTTTTTCAATACTTATATTTATTTTTGAAAAATTTAATCAATATTAAATTTACTTTTTTTTTGAATTCTCCTTTTTTGTGAAAGTCAATTAAAAATTATTATATATATGCATGAAATATGGATAATAAATTCATTTATCATTTTTTTTATTCGAATAATGATATATATATATATATATATATTTATATTTATATGGGCTATTCCGCGTCAACCGGATCAGTCATCTTTCAGATATTTTTTCAATTTGGCATGTGGATTGTGTGTGAGGAGTTAGATTTTGTTGCCAAAGCGCGAATCTCATAATGCAAAATTCGATTTTTTATTAACCATAACAAATTAGACTCCCATTTTTTTCAAAAATTCATAACTTTGGCAAAAAATTAGATACAATATATTTTAATTAATAATTAATATTTTAATTAAAAATATAATAATTACGTGGAAAGCTCCATAGAATCTAAAAAAAAATACGAAATGGTAAAAAAAAGTTGTTATCAATTGTTTATTCAACAATTAATTTTTCAAAGATTTTTAAAACAGTGACTGACACGATGAAAAAATTTTTTCAAAATTCTTACATGTTCCTTGAACTGTACTACAACCTGTGAATTAATTCCAGAGGGGTGTTTTTCTTCGTTTTTGAGTAAAAAATCATCAAAGGTGTCGATGCGCATGAAATTGCGGCGCGCCGAGTCTCTACGTAATAGCGGGCGGCCGGTTGCCGTCCACCGCTACACCGCGGTGGCGTCGCAGCGTTATTTTAGAGTCATTTTCACGATGTAGGACATGATTGAAGAATCTGAAAAAAATACTGTACCTTCACAAGGCGTGCTCAAAGCGATAAGTGAAGTTTCAAGAATGTGTTTTTATTTTAAAATAAGTAGCAAGTTATGTAATTATTATCATTTATGTGCACTCTCATGGTGTGTAACCGTTATTTTGAATCTCTGTAATAAAAAAACGGTGAAAAACACATTCTTGAAACTTCACTTATCGCTTTGAGCAGGCCTTGTGAAGGTACAGTATTTTTTTCAGATTCTTCAATCATGTCCTACATCGTGAAAATGACTCTAAAATAACGCTGCGACGCCACCGCGGTGTAGCGGTGGACGGCAACCGGCCGTCCACCATTACGTAGAGACTCGGCGCGCCGCAATTTCATGCGCATCGACACCTTTAATGATTTTTTACTCAAAAACGAAGAAAAACACCCCTCTGGAATTAATTCACAGGTTGTAGTACAGTTCAAGGAACATGTCAGAATTTAAAAAAAATTTTTTGATCCTGTCAGTCACTGTTTGAAAAATCTTTGAAAAATTAATTGTTGAATAAACAATTGATAACAACTTTTTTTTTACCATTTCGTATTTTTTTTAGGTTCTATGGAGCTTTCCGCGTAATTTGAAAAAAAAATATATTGTATCTAATTTTTTGCCAAAGTTATGAATTTTTGAAAAAAATGGGAGTCTAATTTGTTATTGTTAATAAAAAATCGAATTTTGCATTATGAGATTCGCGCTTTGGCACAAAAATCTAACTCCTCACACACAATCCACATGCCAAATTGGAAAAATATCTGAGAGATGACTGATCCGGTTGACGCGGAATAGCCCACATATCTGGGTGTTGCGTTATCAAGCAACCTGCAAGGGGATATAGCAGCCACCGAATCATGCAAAAGAGGCAAACATGCAATCGGACCACTCTACTCAATTCTTTCTAGGCTCATAGTAGAAACTTGGCTTAGCAAAAAGAAACTCCATGACAGCATGATCAAAACAACGCTGCTATACTTAGTGCGCATCTGGGGTCTCAGGAAAGAAATAATAGACAAACTTGAAGCAACTCACCTGCTTTATTTTAAAAGAATTTTCCATCTTCCTGTCTGTACGCCACATTATCATCTATGCCTTGAACTCAACATACCACACATTTCTCTAGAAGTACTAAAATACGCATACAACTGAGTAATTAAAATACTAGACATGAGAGAAGACCGACTGCCCAAGCTCGGCTTGACTAGACTTATTCAACTATCTGCCAATTACAAAAGTCTGAACTTGAACTGGACCTTACAAGTTAAGTCGTTGCTTTCTCTTATTGGTGAAGAACAAATGTTTGAGGACATGAACGCAACTCATTGAAAGGTAAATAAGGACAGGATCCTCAACAAGTACCGCTCTTTCCTCAAACTTCAAGACCTTAAACGCTACTCAAAGTCTGAATCATGTCAATCACCCATAACAAGGTCGCTAGAAGACTCGTTCCCAATATACCTGACAAGAGGCTCTTTCCACACAATAACACCTAAACTACAGCTGAGAGTCGCCAACATATACTCGTGCAACATATCAACGAAGCTGGGGGTAATTAAATTAAAACCGGCAGAATTATGCCGCTTCTGTCACAACTCAGAAAAGGAAACAATAGTTCACTTTCTGATAAACTGTACATTCTTCAGCTCTCCTCGCTCCGAATACCTACAAATATCCAAGGAAGATAGCGACCATCTCAACATAATTATAATTTTAGATGACCATTCCACATCTGGCTCCAAAAATTTATTAAACTATTTCACAGCGTGTTCAGAATTATTAAACAGTATCACGTCAAACTAGTTCTGTTCAAATCAATACACATTACTTAACGGCCTTAAAATGTATATAAACCTTTCTATGTTTTTTTTTTTTTTCATGCTAAATTTAAAACTTATTGTTTGTAACATTATACGATCTCATAAAAAAAAGGGTATCAAAGATATGGATCTTAAAAATCACTTTAAATAAATAAATAAATAAATGAATATAAATATTGGATTCATTCATCATTGTTGTTATTTAATTATTCATATATAGTGGCGTTTCAGAGTCGCCCGTCACAAGGGCACACAACCGTTATTATTTCTATTTTACGCGACCTCAGCAGGGTACTCCAACCGAACTCGATACAAAATAGGCAATAACCACTTTAAACTAATTCTTTCTTTGTAAATTCTTTATTTCGCGCTTCGGCGCAAGCTAATAAGGTACTTGGACGACAACTATCCCGACCAACGAGGGACCAATAGCTACCGTTTCCAGCTCTCGACGACTTCGCCTACCGACGGTCTAATCAGACTATACTGGCTACCTTGGTGCTCTTCTATACACCTGGGGGCGCATCCACCCGAACCTTCCGTATCGCCTCGACTGCCGGTGAACAGGGAGATAAAAATCCTCCCCATGGCCGAGGGCATCGTTCCTCAAGGAGGAACCATCCACCCGCTCTATCGGATGCCGCAAGGATGGCGTGAAGGGCAGACCGTAGCCTGCCATCTTCCGAATTACCGGCCTGGTGCCGGACCGACCCCAAACCACTACGTCCAGATCGATAAAGCCATCGTTCCGAGGATCGACGCAGCCTTCCTGTTGGCAAGGACTGATTGTGTGGGTCGTGGTCCACGGTTTGGCCAACCGTCTGACTGCACGACCTCGGGTACAGGCAGCCGGCTACTGCCTGTACAAAAGCCGGTGGAAGTGAACAATGAGGCGTCACTCTCCACTCGGTAACTTTGACCAAGAGGCACCCTGTGTATGCCTCTGTCAAAGAAGTCCCCGATGATAGGCAACCTGGACAGTAAACTGAAGCAGCTATTAAATCGTACGAGTTGGTGTCAATGACGAAATCGCGAGCAGCACATTACGCCACATCTAGCGGTAATTTTGGTAAACGCATGACCACGCCGTAACCAATATTCGCCACAGGGGGATGGCCTATTTGCAGTGGGGGTCAACCAACCAATCAAAGGGAAGAAGAATCACCCCTCACGACAACCGCGAGATCGGCGAGCCGAACTCCGACCTCCTTCTATTCTACGCTTGACCTGCTGAGCGACAGCTGTGTTTATCCGTATTCTCCCGATTATTCTCTCGTTTTGAGCTACCGATCCTTCTTCCTCTCGTTCTACTTTACTTTATCTACAGTTTCTCCATACCCTCTATCGTTGCACTATCGTTAACTTCTACCTGTAAATTCAAGTCCTTTCGTTCCTTTCTATTTTCTTTTGATTATTATAAGTTTTATTTAAAATAAATTCAGTGTTGTGTGCCTGAAGTCACCAACTAAGGTAAGGCTTCTGCCTCTGTATTGTATCGTTACGAAGTTGCTCATAATTTCTATTCTCTCTTATGGTATTCATCGACTTTGTGTGAATCATGGTCCACGGCTTAGAGTTGCAGTAAGCCGCCGTGTGACTGCATGATTTCGGTCATTAATATTATATTTATCGTTTCTTGGTTGCATCGTGCGATGCCAGTTTTGTGTGAATCATGGTCCACGGCTTAGAGTTGCAGTAAGCCGCCATGTGAATGCATGATTTCAGTAGTTGATAATTTCCGTGTCTGAGCGACCTCGTAACTGCCGAATAATTATTTCTTTTGTATTTATGATTTTTCTGATTATTTGTGAATTACTATTAGCCTGCTTCTGTACTTTCTATCGTATTTTGAGCCCTATTGGCTTTACGTTTTATTCCATACTCTTTTGTAATAGTAGTGTGCTTCATATTTTATTTCTGTTATTGCTTATTATATTTTAATTTATTTTTGTGCTTATTGTATCGTATATCGAGTTCCTTGGAGTACAACCGAGCGTAGAATCAGCCCCTAAATATTACCGCACCTTTTCTATTGCTATTAGCAATTTTATATTATTTTTGCCTGTTATTCTTTTCTCTGTATTTTGTAAAGCAAGTTCTGCGAATTATTCTATTGTACTGCGGTGTATTTAGTGTATTTCTTTATTTTGTAAACTCTCCGAAATTCTCACTTTCTCATAATTTTGTATTTCGTATTCTCTCAAAAGTTATGTTCAGGAATTCATTGTTTAATTCCTCAGGTCCGTGATCATTATAAATTATTGATTCTACCGTTTATGAATAATTCTACCAAAAGTTATCCAGTTGACCGTTTACACTACCGATTTTGTAAATTGTTAACGAATATCAATCTCTCGTACTCGTCTATGGTAAAATCGTCGTATTATCTACCGAACTATCGTTACGTTGTTTTCCACCGATTGCAGTAAAGTTCTCTCGTTTCTAGTTGACAGAATCATCATATTCGTAGCGTCATTCGCACCTTGGGTAAGATCACGTTGCCCAGTGACGTGTAGTTTCAAGTGAATTCTTGCATTATATCGCATCTCCCAACCTACGTTCATTTTTCTCTGTCAACTGCCGTCTCTCGTTTCAAAGCTACCGTTTACTGCTATCCTACCCAAATTATTGTGAACAACGATTGCTTATTTTATTAACTACCGCTGTCGATACCATTTTATTTGCCTGTCTCAACCATGTAACCTTCTGGACAATATATGATCGATTGACCTGTTCATTTTCCTTTTGACTTGAGTTTATTCTTTATTTCGTTATTTTCTTTAATTCTGTAATTACTGTTAGCTGCCTTGAATACCGCCACTCTACCAGTTCGTACGTGTGCGGACCTGAGCCTAGCCAGCCATACAACGGGTTCTCTATTTATTCATCGTACGGTTTCGTATTATTTTTATTGATTTGTATTATTGTTTGGAAATCGACGCTAACGCGTCTGGCGCCCAACATAATTGATTTTGTTATAGTTTGATATTTCGAATAAGTGGAGAATCGCGCCGAAGTGTCAACGGTAAGTCCTCATCCGAGGGTAACAGAATTTAGCGTTACAATATATATATATATATATATCTGTATGTGTGTATATATATATACAAATTATACATAAATATAATTGAATATAAATGGAGGCAATTAAATTGAATAATTTGATGATATGAACAATAATTGATTTAAATAAATCATTTTTCTTATATCAGCGAATAATTAATTTTTAAAAATTAAAAATGTGAAATTGAAAAACTAATTCTTTATCTATCTGTGTGTTTTCTTCAAACTTTTCAAAAAGTTATAACAATCCATAAAGTACATTGAATGGCATTTTTTGATTGAATAATATTCTTATTTTAATAACATGCGCGCGAATAATTGAAAAATGTATAGAATCATTTTAATAAGTATATTTATTTTAAAAAAATTTAATTCATGTGAAAATTTTTTTTTTCAAATTCTTCAGATCTTGAAAGTTAATTAAAAATTATAATATATATAAATAAAATATAAATATTAGGTTTATTTGCAATTTTTTTTATTCAATCAATTACATATATACACAAATTACACATCGATATATTTGAGTATAAATGTCGTCAAATAAATTAAATAATTTGATGATATGAAAAATAATAATTTAAATGAATCATTTCTTCAATTAAAGAATAATCAATTCTTGAGAATTCAAAATATGAAAATGAATAACCAATCATTTATCTATTTGTATGTTTTCTCCAAGCTTTTCAATAAGTTCTAATCCATTGTATAAATGTTCCAAATTACAATCCGTAGAGTACATTGAATGTCATTTTAACAACGAATAATATTCTCATTTTATCCGATATGTGAGCAAATAGTTAAAAAATATATGCAATTTTTCTGATAATCATATTTATTTTCAAAAAATTTGTTTATTGTAAAAATTTTCTATCTTTCAAAAATTCTTCTTTGTTCAAAAGTGAATTAAGAATTATAATATATATAAATAAAATATGAATACTAAATTTATTTATCATTTTTTTATTCAATCAATTATATACATTGTAACGCTAAATTCTGTTACCCTCGGATGAGGACTTACCGTTGACACTTTGGCGCGATTCTCTACTTATCCACAATATCAAACTATAACAAAATCAATTAGGTTGGGCGCCAGACGCGTTAGCGTCGATTTTCAAACAATAATACAAATCAATAAAAAAAACAGAAAACCGTACAAAAAAGATAAATAGAGAACCCGTTGTATGGCTGGCTAGGCTCAAGTACATATGCGTACATCCCGGTAGAGTGGCGGTATTCAAGGCAGCTAACAGTAATTCCAGAATTAAAGAAAATAACAAAATAAAGAATAAACTCAAGTCAAAAAGAAAATAAACAAGTCAATCGATCGTATATTGTCGGGAAGTTTACATGGTTGAGACAGGCAAATAAAGTGGTATCGACAGCGGTAGTAAATAAAATAAACAATCGTTGTTCACAATAATTTCGGTCGAATAGCAGAAAACGGTAGCTTTAAAACGAGAGACGGTAGTTAAGGGAGCTTTCCAGTGTGACAGCCCCAAAAATCGCTGTTTTTCACGATTTTTTTTTTTAAAGAAAAAATAGTCTAATCGGTCCTGTTTTTTGTTTGTATATTGATTGGGTATTGAAGAATACAAAACAGTTTTTCAAAGATCGATTTATTTATTAATTAATATCTATAAAAATGATGAAACAATTGTGGCAGAAAATGCACTCGGATGTGGTGTCCACGTTGGGGGTCACAATTTTGATCTGAAACAAAAAACACAAAAAGATTATTGATCGGTATATAATTGGCTTTCGTGCTATGGAGGCTTTTTCTTTCTTTTTTTTTTTTGCAAAAATGGCGCCGGTTTGAAAAAAAAGTATCGATTTTAGCATTTTTTTTGGCAGTTTTTTTTACAAAAAAATAGGAAGATGTCAAAAAAAAAAAAAAAAAAGCTTCCATAGCACGATAAACAATGACGTTCAGAATATTGTGTAAAAAATTCAACTCGATAGCTTTAAAACTCTGCTCTCCAAGTTGGACACCGTTTTGAAAAATGCTGTTTCGAGAAAAACGCGTTCAAAGTTTCAAGTGAGGAAATTTTAGGTAAATCATTTACTTACGGTCAATCAGCGATGCCCGGTCCATGCAATATCCCTTCTGCTTCTTCGAAAAGATCGTGCTCAATGGATTGTTCAGTCCGACGAGCTGTCCTCGCCTCTTTGCTATCCAGGGACGCCCGGCGGTTTGCTTGGGTGATGCGCGCATTCTTGTACTTAGCGGCGAAATCTGCGGCGCTCGGCCCTATCGTGCATCCCATCGTCTTAAAAATTTTTAAAATTGGGTCGTAACCTTCATTGAAGGTGCACACAGCACACTGCGTAGCGATTTCTACTATCTGCTTGCCGCAGAATACGTACTTTGGGTCTAGTTGTCACACACAGTGATTGATTGATTTTCAAGAATTTAGCACTCCATCCGCTTTTTTTTTGAAAACTGAGTGCGACAAAAAAATAAGTTGCGCGACTAATTTACGGCTAATCAACGCCAAATTATGCAATAGTCCGAATTCACATTTTCGACAATTGGCGAGCCAAGTTCATGTAGGTGCAGGTAGGAACGAGACAATAGAAATAACGATCGCACGGGCAAACGGCCGACGCGTTAGCTGTAGCGCTCCGTTGCCTTCTTCCAAGAAATGCTGTACAGTAACCGAAAAAATCTTAATTTCGGCATGAAAATTTCAGGGAATATTCGGAAGAGTGTATACTATTCGATAAAGCAAAAAAAAAAAATCGATTTTTTGAAAACTTCACACTGGAAAGCTCCCTTAACAGAGAAAAATGAACGTACGTCGGGAGATGCGATATAATGCAAGAATTCACTTAAAACTACACGTCACTGGGCGACGTGATTTACCCAAGTTGCAAATGACGCTACGAAAATTATTATTCTGTCAATTAGAAACGAGAGAACTTTACTGCGATCGGTGGAAAACAACGTAACGATAGTCCGGTAGATAATACGACGAATTTACCATAAATTATAATCAGTACGAGAGATTGACATTCATTAACAATTTACAAAGTCGGCAAACGATCGACTAGATAGCTTTCGGTAGAATTATTCATAAACGGTAAATTCGATAATTTATAATTATGACGGACTTGAGGAATTGAATAAGGAATTCCTAAACATAACTTCTGAGAGAATTCAAAATACAAAATTATGAGAAAGTGAGAATTTCGGAAAGTTTACAAAATAAAGAAATACACTAAATACACCGCAATACAAAAGAATAATTCGCAGAACGTAAGTTAACAAAATACAGAGAAATAAATAACAGGTAAAAATAGTATAAAATTGCCAACAGCAATAAGGAAAAAGTGCGGTAATATCTAGGGGCTCATTCTACGCTCGGTTGTACCCCAAGGAACTCGATATACGATACAATAGGCACAAAAATAAATAAAAATATAATAAGCAATAACAGAAATAAAATATGAAGCACACTACTATTACAAAAAGAGTATGGAATGAAATTTGAAGCCAATAGGGCTCAAAATACGATAGAAAGTACAGAAGCAGGCTAATAGTAATTCACAAATAATCAGAAAAATCATAAATACAGAAGAAATAATTATTCGGCAGTTACGAGGTCGCTCAGATACGAAAATAATAAATTACTGAAATCATGCAGTCACACGGCGGCTTACTGCAACTCTAGGCCGTGGACCATGATTCACACAAAACTGGCATCACACGATGCAACCAAGAAACGATAAATATTATATTAATGACCGAAATCATGCAGCCACACGGCGGCTTACTGCAACTTTAAGCCGTGGACCATGATTCACACAAAGTCGATAAATACCATAAGGAAGAATAAAAATTATGAGCAACTTCGTAACGATACAATACAGAGGCAGAAGCCTTACCTTGGCTGGTGACTTCAGGCACACAAACTGACTCTAATTTAAATCAAACTTAGAATAATAAAACGAAAGTAGAAAGGAAGGAAAGGACTCGAATTTACAGGAAGAAGTTAACGATAGTGCAACGATAGAGGGTATGGAAAAACGGTAGAATAAGAGAGAACAATAACGGTAGAATGAGAGGAAGAAGGATCGGTAGCTTAAATCGAGAGAATAATCGGGAGGATGCGGAAAACAAAGCTGTCGCTCAGCAGGTCAAGCTTAGAATAGAAGGAGGTCGTAGTTCGGCTCGCCGATCTCGCGGTTGTCGTGAGGTGATTCTTCTTCCTTGATTGGTCAGTTGACCCCCACCGCAAATAGGCCATCCCCCTGTGGCGAATATTGGTTACGGCGTGGTCATACGTTTTCCAAAATTACCGCTAGATGTGGCGTAATGTGCTGCTCGCGATTTCGTCGTTGACACCAATACTCGTACGATTTTGTAGCTGCTTCGGTTTACGGTCCAGGCTGCCTATCATCGGGGACTTCTTTGACAGAGGCATACACAGGGTGCCTCTCGGCCAAAGTTATCGAGTGGAGAGTGACGCCTCATTGTTCACCTCCACCGGCTTTTGTACAGACAGTAGCTAGCTGCCTGTACCTGAGGTCGTGCAGTCAGACGGTTGGCCAAACCGTGGACCACGACCCACACAATCAGTCCTTGCCAACAGGAAGGCTGCGTCGATCCTCGGAACGATGGCTTTATCGATCTGAACGTAGTGGTTTGGGGTCGGTTCGGCACCAGACCGGTAAGTCGGAAGATGGCAGGCTACGGTCTGCCCTTCACGCCATCCTTGCGGCATCCGATAAAGCGGGTGGCTGGTTCCTCCTTGAGGAACGATGCCCTCGGCCGTGGGGAGGATTTTTATCTCCCTGTTCACCGGAGTAGTGTATATATGCCGGTTCTAATCCAAAGATGGCGGCGCTCCCCCCTAGCCCCCCCCGACTCACGGTGCACGCTCTCCCAGCCCCCCCCCCCCCCCCCCCGGTCATTTTTGGCGGCTATTTTCATAGGATTTGACACACACACACACACACTTACACACAAAAAATAATTCCTGTCGAGACTTGTTTGGCGCCGGAAAGCCGCACATAAATCAGATAGGGTAAATACCCGCCAGATCTATTGAAAAAATTCCAGGAAATGACCCCTGTAGGTAGGTTTAAAATGACGTTTTCAATGCTTTTAACAATTTTTTTATTCAACATCAATTACATTTAGTTTTCTTATTGTATTCTCAATTATCTTATTCTAAATTTTAACGAGTAAAATTATACATATTATTTTCAATATCCATATTAATTAAACATATTGTTATTCAAAAATTAACTTATACCAATTTTTAACAGTACCACTGATCGGATTATATTCAACAATGCGATCATGCAAGATCATGCAGTAGGCAGAAGTGTGTGGTGGGAACGTAGTGCTAGAGTCAAATTCCAATCGAATGTCCACAGGTCCCCAGTTTTCAATGTTTCGTTCTGCTTGGAGCAATCGATGACGATAACGGGAGCTTGGTTTATAAATTCACGCCTCGATAGCAAAGGCTCGGCTACTTTGTTATAGTAGCTCATTTGAAACCGAACATACATATCATAGAGAATGGCAGGGGATGTGCAGGCTCGGACTTGCTCGCTATCAAGAGTCGTAAGACCCCAAAACTGCATGTGCACATACCATACGGTGAAGAGCGGGCAAGATAAGATTTTTCTGACACCAAACACTGTTCGCCACTAGCTTTTCGTTGACCGATTTTTCCCACCACATGGCTCACGCTGCTTAACGATTCATAAAACCCAAAAATTTAGGGATGGTGGGAGGGGGACTGCGGACCCCGTCGTCTCTGACGTCATTTTTTACATGAATTTCATCTTCTCTGCAGAGTCGGGAGGGTGATGAAGAGCGGGCAAGATAAGATTTTTCCGACACCAAACACTGTTCGCCACTCGCTTTTCGTTGACCGATTTTTCCCACCACATGGCTCACGCTGCTTAACGACTCATAAAACCCAAAAATTTAGGGATGGTGGGATGGGTAAAGGGTGGGCCCAGTCGTCTCTGACGTCATTTTTCCCTCCGAGATGCGCAGAACGCAGTGCGCACCGCATCTCTGACGTCATTCTACCCTCCGATATGCGCAGAACGCAGTGCGCATCGTTCCCAAATTCTTGCGATCTATCGGCCTATATACATATAAGCTCAACGCATCCGATGCAGACTAGTCAGTCTTACACGATACGTGCAAGTCAAAAAAGTTATACAAAGTTCAGCTTATATCAACGTCAAAGTCATGGCAGTCGAAGCGTATATGGGACTTGCGGAGCAGATGGAGAGGACGTACAATTTGCTGAGAGAGCAACCACCCGGAGAAGAGAATGACGCCGTCATCAATCATTGGACTGATATTGGAATTGCGAATATCCAAGTTCTGCGCGATATTTCCATGCAACGAGGAACAACCGTTGGTGCGAAAATACGGATCCAACATTCGATCGCACTCCTGCAATCTTGGGTGACGAAGATCAAGCAGTTGCAGCAGCGCACAGTGGTGACGGGTGGAAGTATCGGTACTCCTGCGGGTGTACAATGGGACGACGTGGATAGCGCTTTTGCCAGCCGAATCAGAACGGGGGTTATCACAAATCTCCGTCATAAAAATTTGCACGCCTTTCTGGACGATGTGCAACGCGTCATCACCGAGAAGTTGGAGCTGATACTGCGCGAGGAGGGAAATGTGAAGGTTAACCTCATATTATCGTGCAAATTCGAAAATGCCAAGCACGAAGAGATCTCCACCAAAGTTAAGAGTTTCAACACCTCCAACGTGGCGATTCTCCTCCCATCGAGCGATATAAATGGTTGGTTCATACGTGCACGGGGTGATCTGCAGTCAAAGGTGGAAGATTTCGAGCAACGCGATTCCGGCTGGAGTATGATTGAGATCCTTAACCTCACTGTAAATATCAATCGCTATCAGCCTCTCGCCGCGGGGGCTTCAACATTCGTCGAGCTGCCCCAAGACATTCAACGGAAGAGAGCGGTGGTGAACGTGAGGAACGAGGACGAAAGATGTCTTCTCTGGTCCGTCATAGCAGCCCTCCACCCGGTCAACACCCACACTGAAAGGACTAGCCGTTATCATCGATATATTTCCGAGTTGGACTGTACAGGTATCAAATTCCCTGCTACTCTACATGATGTGAAAAAGCTTGAGAGATTGAATAATTTGCGCATCTATGTATATGGAATAGAATCTCAAACTTTTTCGCATCATGCAAAATCAAATAAAAGCGTCATCGTGCCAATTTATTTGAGTGAAAATTTGCATAGCGTAAACACTGACACGATCCATCTTCTAATGGTTAAGAGTAATCCAGAAGACGATATGACTGGCGAGTTTCCACCGAGATTCCATTTTGCTTGGATTAAAGATCTTTCCCGATTGGCGAGCAAACAATTGTCCGTTCATGAACACAAAATGTTTTTATGTGACAGATGTTTGTGCCACTTTAGCGTGAAACACGCCTACGACAATCATCGGCAAGATTGTATTACGCTAAATAAGGTACGCATGGAATTTCCCAAGTGTAAAGATTTAGTATTTTCCAATATTCAAAACAAAGGCACCGTTCCGTTTGTCGTATACGCCGATCTCGAATGTATATTAATCCCTGAACCTGTAGATGAATTTTAAACTCGTAAGACTTGTGAAATTCAAAAGCATATCCCGCACAGTGTAGCGTACTATGTACATTGCGCGTACGATGAGACTTTATCTGAGTTCCACGGTAAACGCGGTGTCGATTGCATAGATTGGTTTATGAAACAGCTTAAAGATTTATCAATTCAAGTAGAGTCACGCATCAAAAACATAATTCCGATGAAGTCTCTTACCCAAGTGCAACGCGATCGTCACATGCGCGCAAAGAATTGTTATATTTGTGAAAAACCGTTTTCGCCTGAGGAGAAAAAGTGTTACGATCACTGTCACTTCACGGGTAAATATCGTGGTCCTGCTCATAATCGGTGTAATTTGAATTTCAGAGAGTCGCACACAATTCCAATAGTTTTCCACAATTTGTCCGGTTACGATTCTCATTTTTTAATAAAATCCCTCGCGTCAACTATTCCCGGTAAAATTACACTGCTACCCATAAATAAGGAAAAATATATATCCTTCACGAAACGCGTCGATGGAACAATGATGCACTTGAGATTCATCGATTCGTTCCGATTTATGGCTAGCAGCATCGATATACTTTCCAAATATTTGACCGATACCGATAAACGCATAACACGCAAATTTTATAATAACCCGACTCAGTTCAGTTTAATGACCCGCAAAGGCGTTTTTCCCTATGAATACGTCGATTGTTGGGGGAAACTCGATGAACCGCGATTACCTGCAGAGAAGCATTTCTACTCGCACCTCTGCGATGCAAATATTTCAGACACCGATTACGAGCACGCGAAAACTGTTTGGAGGGAATTCCATTTAGAGTCATTGGGAGGCTATTCAGATTTATATTTAAAGACCGATGTTCTTTTGCTTGCCGATATTTTCGAAAATTTCCGCGCTAGCTGCTTCAAAACATACAATTTAGATCCGTTGCACTACTACACTGCACCGGGGCTTGCTTTTGACGCGATGCTCAAGCATACTAATGTAAATTTGCAACTTTTAGACAACCCTGAAATGGTAATATTTATTGAAAGAGCCATTCGAGGCAGCGTAGCGCAATATTCTAATCGACACGCTCGGGCCAATAATAGATTCATGGGAACAGATTTTGATCCAAACAAAGCGGAATCGTATCTCATGTATTTTGACGTGAATAACCTGTACGGTGCAGCTATGAGCGTGCATTTACCAATCGGTTCGTTCGAGTGGGAATATCAGCACATCGATATAACGAACCATCCGGACGATTCGCCGATCGGTTACTTTCTGGAGGTAGATTTGGACTACCCTGTAGAACTCCACGAGGATCACAAACACGTACCTCTTTGTCCCGAACATTTTACTCCTCCAGGTAGTAAAAATGCCAAACTCGCGACCACCCTTCACCCCAAAACAAAGTATATATTGCACTATAGAAATTTGAAACAGTGTTTGAGTTCAGGATTGAAATTAACGAAAGTGCATAGAATTTTGAAGTTTGCGCAATCTCCATGGCTCGAGCCTCACATTACGCTCAATACAGACATGCGTAAGCAATCTAGGAATGAATTCGAGAAAAACTTTCACAACCTTATGAATAACGCTGTGTTCGGCAAGACTATGGAGAATGTGCGAAATCATAAAGATGTTAAATTGGTTACAAAATGGGAGGGAAAAGGTGGTGCGAGAATGCTTATTGCCCGAGCAAACTTTCACAGCTGCACCGTATTTGACAGTGATAAGGTTATCATTGAAATGAATCGTGTCAAAGTTCACTTCACCAAACCTATTTACGTCGGCGCATCAATTCTAGATCTGTCAAAAATCTTTTTCTACGATTTCCACTATAATTATATTAGAACCAACTTTTCGAATAGACAGGCTAAATTGATGTATACCGACACAGACAGCCTTATTTATTAATTCAATGTGCCTAATATCTACGATATCATCAAACGTGATGTAGATACAATGTTTGACACCTCTGACTATCCGCCCGACAATGTGTATGGTAATCCCATTGAAAACAAAAAACAACTAGGACTTATGAAGGATGAAAATAATGGTAAAATTATGACAGAGTTTGTGGGACTGCGAGCAAAGCTGTACACATTTACTACGATGGGCGAGGATGGGGAAAAATATGACAGTGGCGTAAAAGTGAGTAAGCGTGCCAAGGGTGTAAGAAATTCATCGATAAATAGCATCACGTTTGATGATTATAAGCGCTGTCTGACGGCTTACCGAGAGTTGACTCTTCCACAGTGTTTAATACGCAGCAAAAACCACGAAGTAAGCACGATCGTACAAAAAAAATTGGCTCTGAGTTGGCAGGATTACAAGCGGCAATTGATACCTGGACAGACCGACACCGTACCTTGGGGGTTTGTCCCAGCCCCCCAATAGCTATAGGATAAACTTCAGACATAGAATTGATGTAAATATTTGATGTTTGACGCCTCGAACGATCCACCATCGGGCGGAAACGTTTCATGATCTATACGATATTTAATGGATTTGAAGTTTCAAAATGCGAATTCATATACTCAACAATTGTTTATTTATTTATTATTAATATATCAAGCAATTATTCATATTTATTCGTTTACCACGAGAAAAGTTTTCAGAAAATGAAAACAAATTTTCAGGAAACGAAAAAAACTTTTCAGAAAATGAAAAAAACTTTTCAGAAAACGAAAAAAAGTGTTCAGAAAACTTTTTTCCCATTTGATTAACACGTAAAAAAAGTTTTCAGAAAATGAAAAAAAGTTTTCGGAAAATGAAAAAAAGTTTTCAGAAAAAGAAAAAAAGTTTTCAGAAAATGGAAAAAAGTTTTCCAAAAAATAAAACGTGTAATAATCGTATGGCAAAATTGCATATTATCATTATTATTATCACTATTATTATGATCATTTTTTTTTTTTTTTTTTTTTTTTCCGAGGAGTTGCGGAATACAAGTTATGGATTCGCGCCAGTCATACGGGCTAGCGCGGATGCGGGACTCCAGGGTGGCCTACCCACTAAACCGCCACCTCCTGTGCAACGCTCCAAGCCAGGAACTATGGTGATATTACTTCTAGCTGGGAGCTCTGTCGGTGCGCGTCTCGTCAGTCTGTCCGTCCGTCCGTCCCGTGCCGGCAGTCCGTCAGTTGCGTTACGTCAGGTAGCCGTCCGCGTTCTTACGTCGTAGGATTGTCTCTGTGTAGGTGGCAACAAGTTGCCACCTTTCTGTACTATGGAGCATCACCCCGACAACGTTGTCGGGTGTGATGCCTCCCACGACCGTTTCCAGTCTATGTCTCAGTTCTGTCCAGCGGTCACATTCAAAGAACGTGTGTTCCGCGTCGTCTCGTTCGTGTCCGCAGCACGTACAGTTGGGCGTCCGTACTCGGTTCAAGTTGTATAAGTACCGTCTAAAATAACCGTGGCCCGTCAGAAGCTGGGTGACGTAAAAATTCACATCCCCAAACCCCCTCTGGATCCACGGTCTCAGGTCCTTAATAAGTCGTCTCGTCCAGTTTCCCGTTGTTTCTTCCGTCCACCGTTCCTGCCACGTCTGTATCGTCGCGTCTCTTTCCGTCGTTGCCGCGTCCCGTCGGGTCACGTCCGCGTCTCTTCCGTAGACCCTCTTGCGCTCAAACGCGAGAAGGTCTATGGGAATCACGCCTGCCACCACCAGAACGGCCTGTGCTGAGACCGTCCGATAGGAACAAGCGATCCTCAACGCGCTTCGTCTCTGTACCGTCGTCATTGCGTGACAGTATTTCTCAGTCTTCAGGGAGTCTGCCCAGATCTCCGCACCGTAGAGGAGGATCGAGTTCACCGTCGACATCAGTAGTCTCCGTTTCCCTGGTATCGGTCCGGTCGTGTTTGCCATCAGGTGGCTTAGGGATGCTATCCTTTCAGCCGCCTTCTGAGCCGTCCGTCGTATGTAAGGCCAGAAGGTCATCTTCGTATCCAGGTCACCCCCAGGTACTTGACTTCCCCTCTGGTCTCAATCTCGTCCGTCCCGACCGTCATGCGTAATATCGTCGGTATTCGTCTCCTGGTGAGAAGCACCAGTTCTGTCTTTTCCGTCGCGAGTTGGAGTCCGTGGTCAGTCATCCACCGTCCGACTCGTCTCATCGTCTGGTTCAGTGCGTATTGTGCGAGATCTGGAGTTCGCTCGACTAACACTGCCGCCACGTCGTCAGCGTAAGCGACCAGGCGAACGCCGAGTGGGAGCTCTAGTCTGAGCAGGCCGTCGTACATCCCGTTCCAAAAGTCGGGTCCTAGTATGGAACCTTGAGCGACCCCCGCGGTTATCTGTCGCGTCACTTGGCCTTCGGTCGCTTCGTACGTCAGTCGTCTGTTCCGAAGGTAGTCTTCAACAACTCGGAGCAAGTAAGGCGGGACCCCGGAGTCGCCTCTTAGCGACCCTAGGATATCCACCCACCTGGCCGAGTTGAAGGCGTTCTTAACGTCAAGTGTCACCAGCAGCGCGACGGGTCGCACAGCGTGGCAATGTCTGTCTGTCGACCGAAAGGAGTCAACCACCTCTTGGATCGCTCCAATCGTTGATCGACCCCTCCGGAAGCCGAACTGCTGGTCAGAGAGGCCTCCGCCGTCCCGTATCGCGTCCGTAAGTCGTGGTCGCAGAAGCTGTTCGTACAGCTTCCCTGTCGTGTCCAGTAAGCTCAGCGGCCGGTAGGCCGACGGCGTGCTGGGGTCACCCTTACCCTTTGGGGTAAGGACCAACCTCGCCACCTTCCACCGGTCGCTGAATGTCCCTGTCGTAAGGCACGTATTGTAGAGGTCGAGAAGTATCTCCGGCCTTAGGCTCGTCATCAGCCGAAGAACCTCCGCCGGTACCCCGTCCGGTCCTGGGGCCTCACCCCTCTTCATCGCTTTGGTCGCTCCGACGAGCTCCTCGGCGGTAAAGACGGGGGGCGCCGCCGTCTCGTCGTCGTTCGTCGCGTCCGTACGCGTCGGGTGCGTCGGGAATAGTCCGTCGACGATCCGTTGTGCGGTTTCAGCATCTTTGAGTTCCAGCGGGATCCGGGCCCCCAGCCTACCGGTCACAATCTTGTGACCGGCACCCCAGGGGTCGCGGCCCACCTCCTCGCAGAGCTTCGTCCAGCATCGCGTCTTGCTGTCTCTGATGGCGTACGTCAGTCGTTTCCGTTCAGTCTTGTACTCGGCCTGAAGGGTTTCCCTTTCGGGTCTCCCTTCAGCCCTCGTAACCCGTCGTCGTTTTGCCAGGCAACCCTTCCGCAGCTCGGCTATCTCGTCCGTCCACCAGTATTGTGGTGGTCTGTTACGTCCGTACCGTCGTTTTGGCATTGTACTGTCGCACAGCCACGTCGTCAGTTTGGCCGTCTCGTCCGCTAGTCTTTCCGCCCTTTGCCGGCCAGTCAGCTCTGGGGGGACGTCGGTAGTTGGGGCCGGCGCTGCCGCCAGCTCCGCCGAGAACTTCAGTATGTCGAGTTTGTCCACGTTTCACCGCGGGGGGTGCCGGGTCCTCGTCCGTGTCGTCCTTGTCTCTCCTGCCACTTCGAAGGCGATGTACTGATGATCGCTGGCCGTGTAGCCCTCGAGCACCCGCCACCGCCCTATCCGTGGCAGAGTTCTGTCCGTCGTCATCGTTGCGTCCGGGATGGAGTCTCCAAATCCCGGCCGTCTGTACGTTGGTACGTCTCCTGTATTTGCCACCACGAGGTCCGGCCTTGCGGCCATCTCCAGCAGCAGCCGTCCGCGTCTATTCGTTGCCGTCATGCCCCACTCGATCGCCCTCGCATTGAGGTCCCCCGCGACCACGAGGTCCCCGGGCAGGTCCCTGAGTCCGTTCTGGAGGAGCGCAACCTTCGCCCGGAATTCCGCCGCAGTGCAGTTTGGGGTCAGGTAGACGCTGACGTAAGTGACAGCGCCCACCCTAGCCCAGACGTAGTCGTCCCCGACGCCACGAGCGGTTATCCGGGCTCGGGCAGCGCCCCTCACCCAGATAGCTGCTGTCTTGGTCTCGTTCGTAATCCAATCCTGCGTTTGTCGCATCCTGTACGGCTCGCACAGGATCAGAATGTCGGCGTCTTGTTCGTCTGCTATCTGTGGTAGTAGCATGTCTGCTGTCCTACTGCGGTTCAGGTTGCCCTGAACTATCCTGTCCGTCTTCCGGCCTGCTTCTTGCACTCCTTCAGCGCAACCCGGTACACCGCGCACCTCCCGGAGCCCGCGAGATGCGCCGCATCGCCGTGTCCCGCCTCGGCGCACAGTGGGCAGGCCGGTCTGTTCTTACAGTCCGTGGCGTAATGTCCTGTCTCGCCACATTTCCTGCAGCACTTCGTCCGGTCTGTATTTTTACATTTTGCCTTAGTGTGCCCGTATTATAGGCACTTGTGGCATTTCGTCACCGTCAGTCGTGGTCGGACGCGGCAAGCTACCCATCCAATCCCGATCGGTCCCCGGCCGAGCAGCGCTCTGGCTTCCTGCGACTCCAGGTCGCATACGGCCATGAACTGCTCCGCCCGGTTCGGGCCGAAGATGTGGACCCCAAAGTCCGCGTCTCGTCCCGTCTCTCGTCGCAGTGCCTGTATCACGTCGTGTCTGGTCGTGACACAGTCAAGATCCATGATCTTCAGTTGAACCCTGGAGGTCCCGGTCCTGACGTTGCCTGCGTCGCCGACCGCGTCCTGCAGGACGCGTCGGAAGTCGTCTCGTCCGTTGGCGTCTGTCTTTATCTTCAGAAGACACAGACCATTCTTCGTCTTCCTGAGAGTCGTCACTTTAACATGACTCTTCGCAGGGTCGACCGTGGTCCGTATCTTCCTTACGATGTCGGAGTACGTCGTGTCGTTCCCGGGTTTGACAAGCACCGCCGTCCCCCAATGTTTGGGAGCCGCTCTGCGCCCCTCAGCTCCAGCTGTCGTGTCCGTCGTCGCCTTTGTCCCGTCCGTCCGCGTCTTCTGTTTCTTCTTTTCCTTTCTCGCCCTTGTCACTGTCTGCCAGTCAGCAACCGGTTCCGCAACCGTTGCCCTCTTCTGAGAGGTTTCCGGAGTGGTTCCAGTCGCCTCCCGTTTCCGTCTCGTCCGCGGAGTGTTTTGTGTCCGTTGTTCAGTCTCAACGTCCGTCTCCGTCGTCTCGTTGTCCGTCTTGTGGTCCTCCGGGGCTACTTTAGCGCGCCTGTTAAGGGCAACGTCGGCAGCCTCGAGGATAGTCTTGATGCCCAGTTTAACGGACATACTCATGTTTTTTTTGGATGGCCGCTGCCTCGGCCATCCTTGTCGCCGTGCTGTGAATCAGTAGCAATACGTCCGTCAGGTCCATATCGTCCGTGATTCGTGTCTTTGTGCCGATCGTGGATACAGCGGAAGCGCAACTCGCTCCGCTGCCCGTGCTCGACACGCTGTCCGTCCTGTCTCGTCGTTGGAGTCCCAGTGTCGTCCTGTCCGCTGTTCCAGTTTTCGTGTCCGCCGTCTTTGTTGCCGTCTTTGTCACCTGGTCTTTGCACAATTTGCGGCCCTCAGAATCCATGCCGCTGCCATGAGCCACCGAAGCTTTCACCCGATCGGAACTCAGGGTGGATTTCCCCTGTGCTGGGGCTACCACCTGAGGTATATCATTGTTTACCTTGTGCATCTCCATAAAAGTTCCTAAGTGCTACGGGTCTCTCGGGGGCGCGACTCCCCGTACCGCGCCGGAACATAGCACGGCCCCTGAGGTCGCCTCGGGGGCCTTCCGTCGGACTTGTGCCGACTTCCGTCCCCTCCGACTTACTAGAAAACCCCGGGGTCGTCATTTCCCGAGCGGACCAGGTTTTTACGCCCAATCCGCCTCCTGAGGCCGCCTCGGGGGCCATCCATTGGGCCTGTGCCAACTTCAGTCCCCCTTGACTTACTTGATGTACGCGGGGTCGTCACGTCCCGAACGAGGGATTTAACCCCCCCGCCACCTGCGGTAATTATTATTATCATTATTATTATTATTATTATTATTATTATTATTATCATTATTATTATTATTATTTTCGTAGTACATGCGCGCACAAAGGGGATAAAATGTGGAAATATTTGTATAGTCAAAATCTTATATTGTAATTCGAAAAATACATACAAATTATGTTACATGTCTGTTTTATTTATCCAACTATTGTGCGAATTATCAAAACCCGACCACTTCACATAGAACAGATTTCCCCGCTTCCGTGACACTTTCTCCACAAGGTAGCCGTCGGGATATTTCACTTTGGTGAGCTCTTCCTCCTAGAAGCCCCCCTCGATGGGATGATCTTGATAATCGGTAAGTTTGTAGGTGGGTGGATTGGTATTTTTCACCTCACTCACGGTGAATATTTCTGTCGTCCAATTGGATGTATAACCTTTTTCGAATACATTCTTGTACTTGCTGATTCAAACTCTATCGCCTACACTGAATTTCCGCGCTCGATCACTTCGTTCGATTTGCCGAGGCTTGTACACGCCACGATACAGCTGTTTTTCATTCTCCGTGCTGACATCCTGTAAGTTTTATTCGAATCCTGCGATGTTTGGTATTGTTGTAGGACTTCATTAAATCATCCAAAATATTAATTCACTTGTGAAATCCTAGGAGAGTGAACCATGTCCACATTTTATTCTTTCAATGTCCGACTAAAAACGTTCGCATTTCACAAGTGGACTAATATTTTGGCTGTGCCGCCCCGAAGCTGCACGCCAGGACGTCGTGTACGTAGCTCAATCATGCAAACTCTGAATCCAGGGGTCATTACTACGCGAGCAATGACAGCTCTTGCGACGATCTTGGAAGGGGCGAGGATCGCGGTCCTCCTAGACTGCGGAAGAGAGGGGCTGCAGGCGGCCTCGACGTCGATAGTGCCGGACCCTGGTGGCGGGGGACACCTCCACCATCGCCTGCAGTGATCAAAGGCCTTCAAATGATGATAATATTGATGATGATAATGATAATAATGATAATCTATAATTTTTCGGTACGATCAATGCTCATTTTATTTTTTGATGAACTTTTTTTCATTTTCTGAAATTTTTCTTCATTTTCTGGAAACTTTTTTCCATTTTCTGAAAACTTTTTTTCATTTTCTAAAAACTTTTTTTACGTGTTAATCAAATGGGAAAAAAGTTTTCGAAAATTTTTTTCTCGTTTTCTGGAAACTTTTTTTTATGTTCTGAAAATTTTTTTTCGTTTCCTGGAAACTTTTTTCCATTTTCTGAAAATTTTTCTCGTGGTAAACAAATAAATATGAATAATTGTTCAATATATTATTAATAAATAAGTGAATAATTGATGAATACATGAATTTACACGGTATTCGAATTTTAAAACTTCGATCTGCTCAATATCGTATTGCCGGCGAAACGTCTCTGCTTCATGAACTATCGCCATGGGTGTCGAACGCATATATTTACAACGGTTCTATGCCCTCAGTTCCAGCCTACGGCTAGTTCATTGCGGGGTTGCAGCACACCCTCCAACTTCTGGTGCCTGTTTGCCCAGGTATCGGTTGCATATTACCGTCTTGTCAACTCAAGATTAATTTTTCAGTACATTGGAGCTAACCTCGCATTTTTTTACTACGTATTAGGCACTGTGGGGTTGATCAACTCTTGGTAAGCCCCTCAGACGATTCTTATAATCATTGAACGTGATGTTATTTATCGTTGCAGTTTTCGCATCCTTGACACGCTTACCCACTTTAACACCGTTGTCACATTTTTGTTTCATCCTCATCCGTGATGGGGGAAAAGATGCGGCTGCTGCTATGATATCTGTACTAACCCAGAGCCGTATACCTGCACATCTATACGTTGATCAATGCGAAGAATTTCACAACATCAAATGGAAAGCCCTTATGATGCAGCACAATATCAACATGTATTTGACGCTCAGCAACATGAAGGCGTCGATATGCGAACGTTTTTAGTCGAACATTGAAAAAATAAAATGTGAACGTGGTTTACTCTCCTAGGATTTCATAAGTGGATTAATATTTTAGATGATTTAATGAAGTCCTACAACAATACCAAACATCGCACGATTCGAATAAAACTTACAGGATGTCAGCACGGAGAATGAAAAACAGCTGTATCGTGGCGTGTACAAGCCTCGGCAAATCAAACGAAGTGATCGAGCGCGGAAATTCAGTGTAGGCGATCGAGTTCGAATCAGCAAGTACAAGAATGTATTCGAAAAAGGCTATACATCCAATTGGACGACAGAAATATTCACCGTGAGTGAGGTGAAAAATACCAATCCACCCACCTACAAACTTACTGATTATCAAGATCATCCCGTCGAGGGGGGCTTCTACGAGGAAGAGCTCACCAAAGTGAAATATCCCGACGGCTACCTTGTGGAGAAAGTGTGACGCAAGCGGGGAATCTGTTCTATGTGAAGTGGTCGGGTTTTGATAATTCGCACAATAGTTGGATAAATAAAACAGACATGTAACATAATTTGTATGTATTTTCCGAATGACAATAGAAGATTTTGGATGTACAAATATTTCCACATTTTATCCCCTTTGTGCGCGCATGTACTACGAAAATAATAATAATAATAATAATAATAATAATAATAATAAGAATAATGATGACGTACGAAACGACCGAAGGCCAAGTGACGCGACAGATTACCGCGGGGGTCGCTCAAGGCTCTATACTAGGACCCGACTTTTGGAACGGGATGTACGACGGCCTGCTCAGACTGGAGCTCCCGCTTGGCGTTCGCCTGGTCGCTTACGCTGACGACGTGGCGGCAGTGATAGTCGAGTGAACTCCAGATCTGGCACAATACGCACCGAACCAGACGATGAGACGAGTCGGACAGTGGATGACTGACCACGGACTGCAACTCGCGACGGAAAAGACAGAACTGGTGCTTCTCACCAGGAGACGAATACCGACGATATTACGCATGACGGTCGGAACGGACGAGATCGAGACCAGAGGGGAAGTCAAGTACCTGGGGGTGACCCTGGATACGAAGATGACCTTCTGGCCTCACATACGACGGACGGCTCAGAAGGCGGCTGAAAGGATAGCATCCCTAAGCCGCCTGATGGTAAACACGAACGGACTTGGACCAGGGAAACGGAGACTACCGATGTCGACGGTGAACTCGATCCTCCTCTACGGTGCGGAGATCTGGGCAGACTCCCTGAAGACTGAGAAATACTGTCACGCAATGACGACGGTACAGAGACGAAGCGCGTTGAGGATCGCTTGTTCCTATCGGACGGTCTCAGCACAGGCCGTTCTGGTGGTGGCAGGCGTGATTCCCAAAGACCTTCTCGCGTTCGAGCGCAAGAGGGTCTTCGGAAGAGACGCGGACTTGACCCGACGGGACGCGGCAACGACGGAAAGAGACGCGACGATACAGACGTGGCAGAAACGGTGGACGGAAGAAACAACGGGAAACTGGACGAGACGACTCATTAAGGACCTGAGATCGTGGATCCAGAGGGGGTTTGGGGATGTGAATTTTTACGTCGACCAGCTTCTGACGGGCCATGGCTACTTCAGACGATACCTACACAACCTAAACCGAGTACGGACGCCCAACTGTACGTACTGCGGACACGAACGAGACGACGCGGAACACACGTTCTCCGAATGTGACCGCTTGACAGAACTGCGACAGAGACTGGAAACGGTCGTGGGAGGCATTACTCCCGACAACATTGTCGGGGTGATGCTCCATAGCACAGAAAGGTGGCAACTTGTTACCACCTACACAGAGACAATTCTACGACGTAAGAACGCGGACGGCTGCCTGACGTAACGTAACTGATGGACTGCCTGCACGGGACGGACGGACGGACAGACTGACAAGACACACACCGACAGAGCTCCCAGCTAGAAGTAATATCACCATAGTTCCTGGCTGGGAGCGTTGCACAGGAGGTGGCGGTTTAGTGGGTAGGCCACCCTGGAGTCCTACATCCGCGCCAGCCCGTATGACTGGCGTGAATCCGTCACTTGGATTCCGCAACTCCTCGGAACAAAAAAAAAAAAATAATAAAATAATAATAATAATAATAATAATAATAATAATAATAATAATAATAATAATAATAATAATTACCGCATGTGGCGGGGGGGTTGAACCCCTCGTTCGGGAGGTGACGACCCCGCGTACATCGAGTAAGTCAAGGGGGACTGAAGTTGGCACAGGCCCAATGGATGGCCTCCAAGGCGGCCTCAGGAGGCGGATTGAGCGTAAAAACCCGGTCCGCTCGGGAAGTGACGACCCCGGGGTTCTCTAGTAAGTCGGAGGGGACGGAAGTCGGCACAAGTCCGACGGAAGGCCCCCGAGGCGACCCCAGGGGCCGTGCTATGTTCCGGCGCGGTACGGGGAGTCGCGCCCTTGAGAGACCCGTAGCACTTAGGAACTTTTTATGAAGATGCACAAGGTTAACAACGAATTACCTTAGGTGGTAGCCCCAGCACAGGGGAAATCCACCCTGGGTTCCGATCGGATGAAAGCCCCGGTGGCCCATGGCAGCGGCACGGATTCTGAGGGCCGCAAATTGTGCAAGGACCAGGTGACAAAGACGGCAACAAATACAGCGGACACGAAAACTGAAACAGCGGACAGGACGATACTGGGACACCAACGACGAGACAGGACGGACAGCGTGTCGAGCACGGGCAGTGGAGCGAGTTGCGCTTCCGCTGTATCCACGATCGGCACGAAAACACGGATCACGGACGATATGGACCTGACGGACTTATTGTCACTGATCCACAGTACGGCGACAAGGATGGCCGAGGCAGCGACCATCCAAAAAAACATGAGTATGTCCGTCAAACTGGGCATGAAGACTATTCTCGAGGCTGCCGACGTTGCGCTTAACAGGCGCGCTGAAGCAGCCACGAAAGACCACAAGACGGACAACGAGACGACGGAGACGGACGTTGAGACTGACCAACGGACACGAAACACTCCGCGGACGAAACGGAAACGGGAGGCGACTGGAACCACTTCGAAATCCTCTCAGAAGAGGGCAACGGTTGTGGAACCGGTCGCTGACTGGCAGACAGTCACAAGGAAAAACAAGGAAAAAAAGAAACGAAAGACGCGGACGGACGAGACGAACGCGACAACGGACACGACGGCCGGGGCTGAGGGGCGCAGAGCGGCTCCCAAACACTGGGGGACGGCGGTGCTCGTCAAACCCGGGAACGACACGACGTACTCAGACATTGTCAGGAAGATACGGACCACGGTCGACCCTGCGAAGAGTCACGTTAAAGTGACGACTCTCAGGAAGACGAAGAATGGTCTGTGTCTCCTGAAGATGAAGACTGACGCCAACGGACGAGACGACTTCCGACGCGTCCTGCAGGACGCGGTCGGCGACGCAGGCAACGTCAGGACCGGGACCTCCAGGGTTCAACTGGAGATCATGGATCTTGACTGTGTCACGACCAGACACGACGTGATACAGGCACTGCGACGAGAGACGGGACGAGACGCGGACTTTGGGGTCCATATCTTCGGTCCGAACCGGGCCGAGCAGTTTATGGCCGTATGCGACCTAGAGTCGCAGGAAGCCAGAGCGCTGCTCGGCCGGGGACGGATCGGGATTGGATGGGTAGCTTGCCGCGTCCGACCACGATTGACGGTGACGAAATGCCACAAGTGCCTGGGATACGG
This sequence comes from Neodiprion fabricii, assembly GCF_021155785.1. Lineage (NCBI taxonomy): Eukaryota > Metazoa > Arthropoda > Insecta > Hymenoptera > Diprionidae > Neodiprion > Neodiprion fabricii. Next base: position 14,235,131 of record NC_060244.1, read on the forward strand.
GCACACAAAGACAAAATGTAAAAATACAGACCGGACGAAGTGCTGCAGGAAATGTGGCGAGACAGGACATTACGCCACGGACTGCAAAAACAGACCGGCCTGTCCACTGTGCGCCGAGGCGGGACACGGCGATGCGGCGCATGTCGCGGGCTCCGGGAGGTGCGCGGTGTACCGGGTTGCGCTGGAGGAGTGCAAGAAGCAGGCCGGAAGACGGACAGGATAGTTCAGGGCAACCTGAACCGTAGTAGGACAGCAGACATGCTACTACCACAGATAGCAGACGAACACGACGCCGACATTCTGATCCTGTGCGAGCCGTACAGGGTGCGACAAACGCAGAATTGGATTACGAACGAGACCAAGACAGCAGCTATCTGGGTGAGGGGCGCCGCCCTAGCCCGTATAACCGCTCGTGGCGTCGGGGACGACTACGTCTGGGCTAGGGTGGGCGCTGTCACTTACGTCAGCGTCTACCTGACCCCAAACTGCGCTGCGGCGGAGTTCCGGGCGAAGGTTGCGCTTCTCGAGGACGGACTCAGGGACCTGCCCGGGGACCTCGTGGTCGCGGGGGACCTCAACGCGAGGGCGGTCGAGTGGGGCATGACGGCAACGAACAGACGCGGACGGCTGCTGCTGGAGGTGGCCTCAAGGCTGGACCTAGTGGTGGCAAATACAGGAGACGTACCAACGTACAGACGGCCGGGATTTGGAGACTCCATCCCGGACGTAACGATGACGACGGACAGAACTCTGCCACGAATAGGGCGGTGGCGGGTGCTCGCGGGCTACACGCCAGCGATCATCAGTACATCGCCTTCGAAGTGGCAGGAGAGACAAGAACGACACGGACGAGGACCCGGCACCCCCCGCGGTGGAACGTAGACAAACTCGACATACTGAAGTTCTCGGCGTAGCTGGCGGCAGCGCCGGCCCCAACTACCGACGTCCCCCCAGAGCTGACTGGCCGGCAAAGGGCGGAAAGACTAGTGGACGAGACGGCCAAACTGACGACGCGGCTGTGCGATAGCACAATGCCAAAACGACGGTACGGACGTAACAGACCACCACAATACTGGTGGACGGACGAGATAGCCGAGCTGCGGAAGAGTTGCCTGGCAAAACGACGACGGGTTACGAGGGCTGGAGGGAGACCCGAAAGGGAAACCCTTCAGGCCGAGTACAAGACTGAACGAAAACGACTGACGTACGCCATCAGAGACAGCAAGACGCGATGCTGGAAGAAGCTCTGCGAGGAGGTGGACCGCGACCCCTGGGGTGCCGGTTACAAGATTGTGACCGGTAGGCTGGGGGCCCGGATCCCGCCAGAACTCAAGGATGCTGAAACCGCACGACGGATCGTCGACGGACTGTTCCCGACGCACCCGACGCGTACGGACGCGACGAACGACGACGAGACGGCGGCGCCCCCCGTCTTCACCGCCGAGGAGCTCGTCGGAGCGACCAAAGCGATGAAGAGGGGTAAGGCCCCAGGACCGGACGGGGTAACGGCGGAGGTTCTTCGGCTGATGGCGAGCCTGAGGCCGGAGATACTTCTCGACCTCTACAATACGTGCCTTACGACAGGGACATTCAGCGACCGGTGGAAGGTGGCGAGGTTGGTCCTTATCCCAAAGGGTGAGGGTGACCCCAGCACGCCGTGGGCCTACCGGCCGCTGAGCTTACTGGACAGGACAGGGAAACTGTACGAACAGCTTCTGCGACCACGACTGACGGACGCGATACGGGACGGCGGAGGCCTCTCTGACCAGCAGTTCGGCTTCCGGAGGGGTCGATCAACGATTGGAGCGATCCAAGAGGTGGTTGACTCCTTCCGGTCGACAGACAGACATTGCCACGCTGTGCGACCCGTCGCGCTGCCGGTGACACTGGACGTTAAGAACGCCTTCAACTCGGCCAGGTGGGTGGATATCCTAGGGTCGCTGAGAGGCGACTTCGGGGGGGTCCCGCCTTACTTGCTCCGAGTTGTTGAAGACTACCTTCGGAACAGACGACTGACGTACGAAACGACCGAAGGCCAAGTGACGCGACAGATTACCGCGGGGGTCGCTCAAGGTTCCATACTAGGACCCGACTTTAGGAACGGGATGTACGACGGCCTGCTCAGACTGGAGCTCCCACTCGGCGTTCGCCTGGTCGCTTACGCTGACGACGTGGCGGCAGTGATAGTCGAGCGAACTCCAGATCTGGCACAATACGCACTGAACCAGACGATGAGACGAGTCGGACGGTGGATGACTGACCACGGACTGCAACTCGCGACGGAAAAGACAGAACTGGTGCTTCTTACCAGGAGACGAATACCGACGATACTACGCATGACGGTCGGGACGGACGAGATCGAGACCAGAGGGGAAGTCAAGTACCTGGGGGTGACCCTGGATACGAAGATGACCTTCTGGCCTCACATACGACGAACGGCTCAGAAGGCGGCTGAAAGGATAGCATCCCTAAGCCACCTGATGGCAAACACGACCGGACCGATACCAGGGAAACGGAGACTACCGATGTCGACGGTGAACTCGATCCTCCTCTACGGTGCGGAGATCTGGGCAGACTCCCTGAAGACTGAGAAATACTGTCACGCAATGACGACGGTACAGAGACGAAGCGCGTTGAGGATCGCTTGTTCCTATCGGACGGTCTCAGCACAGGCCGTTCTGGTGGTGGCAGGCGTGATTCCCATAGACCTTCTCGCGTTTGAGCGCAAGAGGGTCTACGGAAGAGACGCGGACGTGACCCGACGGGACGCGGCAACGACGGAAAGAGACGCGACGATACAGACGTGGCAGGAACGGTGGACGGAAGAAACAACGGGAAACTGGACGAGACGACTTATTAAGGACCTGAGACCGTGGATCCAGAGGGGGTTTGGGGATGTGAATTTTTACGTCACCCAGCTTCTGACGGGCCACGGTTATTTTAGACGGTACTTATACAACTTGAACCGAGTACGGACGCCCAACTGTACGTGCTGCGGACACGAACGAGACGACGCGGAACACACGTTCTTTGAATGTGACCGCTGGACAGAACTGAGACATAGACTGGAAACGGTCGTGGGAGGCATCACACCCGACAACGTTGTCGGGGTGATGCTCCATAGTACAGAAAGGTGGCAACTTGTTGCCACCTACACAGAGACAATCCTACGACGTAAGAACGCGGACGGCTACCTGACGTAACGCAACTGACGGACTGCCGGCACGGGACGGACGGACGGACAGACTGACGAGACGCGCACCGACAGAGCTCCCAGCTAGAAGTAATATCACCATAGTTCCTGGCTTGGAGCGTTGCACAGGAGGTGGCGGTTTAGTGGGTAGGCCACCCTGGAGTCCCACATCCGCGCTAGCCCGTATGACTGGCGCGAATCCATAACTTGTATTCCGCAACTCCTCGGAAAAAAAAAAAAAAAAAAAAAAATGATCATAATAATAGTGATAATAATAATGATAATATGCAATTTTGCCATACGATTATTACACGTTTTATTTTTTGGAAAACTTTTTTCCATTTTCTGAAAACTTTTTTTCTTTTTCTGAAAACTTTTTTTCATTTTCCGAAAACTTTTTTTCATTTTCTGAAAACTTTTTTTACGTGTTAATCAAATGGGAAAAAAGTTTTCTGAACACTTTTTTTCGTTTTCTGAAAAGTTTTTTTCATTTTCTGAAAAGTTTTTTTCGTTTCCTGAAAATTTGTTTTCATTTTCTGAAAACTTTTCTCGTGGTAAACGAATAAATATAAATAATTGCTTGATATATCAATAATAAATAAATAAACAATTGTTGAGTATATGAATTCGCATTTTGAAACTTCAAATCCATTAAATATCGTATCGATCATGAAACGTTTCCGCCCGATGGTGGATCGTTCGAGGCGTCAAACATCAAATATTTACATCAATTCTATGTCTGAAGTTTATCCTATAGCTATTGGGGGGCTGGGACAAACCCCCAAGGTACGGTGTCGGTCTGTCCAGGTATCAATTGCCGCTTGCAATCCTGCCAACTCAGAGCCAATTTTTTTTGTACGATCGTGCTTACTTCGTGGTTTTTGCTGCGTATTAAACACTGTGGAAGAGTCAACTCTCGGTAAGCCGTCAGACAGCGCTTATAATCATCAAACGTGATGCTATTTATCGATGAATTTCTTACACCCTTGGCACGCTTACTCACTTTTACGCCACTGTCATATTTTTCCCCATCCTCGCCCATCGTAGTAAATGTGTACAGCTTTGCTCGCAGTCCCACAAACTCTGTCATAATTTTACCATTATTTTCATCCTTCATTAGTCCTAGTTGTTTTTTGTTTTTAATGGGATTACCATACACATTGTCGGGCGGATAGTCAGAGGTGTCAAACATTGTATCTACATCACGTTTGATGATATCGTAGATATTAGGCACATTGAATTAATAAATAAGGCTGTCTGTGTCGGTATACATCAATTTAGCCTGTCTATTCGAAAAGTTGGTTCTAATATAATTATAGTGGAAATCGTAGAAAAAGATTTTTGACAGATCTAGAATTGATGCGCCGACGTAAATAGGTTTGGTGAAGTGAACTTTGACACGATTCATTTCAATGATAACCTTATCACTGTCAAATACGGTGCAGCTGTGAAAGTTTGCTCGGGCAATAAGCATTCTCGCACCACCTTTTCCCTCCCATTTTGTAACCAATTTAACATCTTTATGATTTCGCACATTCTCCATAGTCTTGCCGAACACAGCGTTATTCATAAGGTTGTGAAAGTTTTTCTCGAATTCATTCCTAGATTGCTTACGCATGTCTGTATTGAGCGTAATGTGAGGCTCGAGCCATGGAGATTGCGCAAACTTCAAAATTCTATGCACTTCCGTTAATTTCAATCCTAAACTCAAACACTGTTTCAAATTTCTATAGTGCAATATATACTTTGTTTTGGGGTGAAGGGTGGTCGCGAGTTTGGCATTTTTACTACCTGGAGGAGTAAAATGTTCGGGACAAAGAGGTAAGTGTTTGTGATCCTCATGGAGTTCTACAGGGTAGTCCGAATCTACCTCCAGAAAGTAACCGATCGGCGAATCGTCCGGATGGTTCGTTATATCGATGTGCTGATATTCCCACTCGAACGAACCGATTGGTAAATGCACGCTCATAGCTGCACCGTACAGGTTATTCACGTCAAAATACATGAGATACGATTCCGCTTTGTTTGGATCAAAATCTGTTCCCATGAATCTATTATTGGCCCGAGCGTGTCGATTAGAATATTGCGCTACGCCGCCTCGAATGGCTCTTTCAATAAATATTACCATTTCAGGGTTGTCTAAAAGTTGCAAATTTACATTAGTATGCTTGAGCATCGCGTCAAAAGCAAGCCCCGGTGCAGTGTAGTAGTGCAACGGATCTAAATTGTATGTTTTGAAGCAGCTAGCGCGGAAATTTTCGAAAATATCGGCAAGCAGAAGAACATCGGTCTTTAAATATAAATCTGAATAGCCTCCCAATGACTCTAAATGGAATTCCCTCCAAACAGTTTTCGCGTGCTCGTAATCGGTGTCTGAAATATTTGCATCGCAGAGGTGCGAGTAGAAATGCTTCTCTGCAGGTAATCGCGGTTCATCGAGTTTCCCCCAACAATCGACGTATTCATAGGGAAAAACGCCTTTGCGGGTCATTAAACTGAACTGAGTCGGGTTATTATAAAATTTGCGTGTTATGCGTTTATCGGTATCGGTCAAATATTTGGAAAGTATATCGATGCTGCTAGCCATAAATCGGAACGAATCGATGAATCTCAAGTGCATCATTGTTCCATCGACGCGTTTCGTGAAGGATATATATTTTTCCTTATTTATGGGTAGCAGTGTAATTTTACCGGGAATAGTTGACGCGAGGGATTTTATTAAAAAATGAGAATCGTAACCGGACAAATTGTGGAAAACTATTGGAATTGTGTGCGACTCTCTGAAATTCAAATTACACCGATTATGAGCAGGACCACGATATTTACCCGTGAAGTGACAGTGATCGTAACACTTTTTCTCCTCAGGCGAAAACGGTTTTTCACAAATATAACAATTCTTTGCGCGCATGTGACGATCGCGTTGCACTTGGGTAAGAGACTTCATCGGAATTATGTTTTTGATGCGTGACTCTACTTGAATTGATAAATCTTTAAGCTGTTTCATAAACCAATCTATGCAATCGACACCGCGTTTACCGTGGAACTCAGATAAAGTCTCATCGTACGCGCAATGTACATAGTACGCTACACTGTGCGGGATATGCTTTTGAATTTCACAAGTCTTACGAGTTTAAAATTCATCTACAGGTTCAGGGATTAATATACATTCGAGATCGGCGTATACGACAAACGGAACGGTGCCCTTGTTTTGAATATTGGAAAATACTAAATCTTCACACTTGGGAAATTCCATGCGTACCTTATTTAGCGTAATACAATCTTGCCGATGATTGTCGTAGGCGTGTTTCACGCTAAAGTGGCACAAACATCTGTCACATAAAAACATTTTGTGTTCATGAACGGACAATTGTTTGCTCGCCAATCGGGAAAGATCTTTAATCCAAGCAAAATGGAATCTCGGTGGAAACTCGCCAGTCATATCGTCTTCTGGATTACTCTCAACCATTAGAAGATGGATCGTGTCAGTGTTTACGCTATGCAAATTTTCACTCAAATAAATTGGCACGATGACGCTTTTATTTGATTTTGCATGATGCGAAAAAGTTTGAGATTCTATTCCATATACATAGATGCGCAAATTATTCAATCTCTCAAGCTTTTTCACATCATGTAGAGTAGCAGGGAATTTGATACCTGTACAGTCCAACTCGGAAATATATCGATGATAACGGCTAGTCCTTTCAGTGTGGGTGTTGACCGGGTGGAGGGCTGCTATGACGGACCAGAGAAGACATCTTTCGTCCTCGTTCCTCACGTTCACCACCGCTCTCTTCCGTTGAATGTCTTGGGGCAGCTTGACGAATGTTGAAGCCCCCGCGGCAAGAGGCTGATAGCGATTGATATTTACAGTGAGGTTAAGGATCTCAATCATACTCCAGCCGGAATCGCGTTGCTCGAAATCTTCCACCTTTGACTGCAGATCACCCCGTGCACGTATGAACCAACCATTTATATCGCTCGATGGGAGGAGAATCGCCACGTTGGAGGTGTTGAAACTCTTAACTTCGGTGGAGATCTCTTCGTGCTTGGCATTTTCGAATTTGCACGATAATATGAGGTTAACCTTCACATTTCCCTCCTCGCGCAGTATCAGCTCCAACTTCTCGGTGATGACGCGTTGCACATCGTCCAGAAAGGCGTGCAAATTTTTATGACGGAGATTTGTGATAACCCCCGTTCTGATTCGGCCGGCAAAAGCGCTATCCACGTCGTCCCATTGTACACCCGCAGGAGTACCGATATTTCCACCCGTCACCACTGTGCGCTGCTGCAACTGCTTGATCTTCGTCACCCAAGATTGCAGGAGTGCGATCGAATGTTGGATCCGTATTCTCGCACCAACGGTTGTTCCTCGTTGCATGGAAATATCGCGCAGAACTTGGATATTCGCAATTCCAATATCAGTCCAATGATTGATGACGGCGTCATTCTCTTCTCCGGGTGGTTGCTCTCTCAGCAAATTGTACGTCCTCTCCATCTGCTCCGCAAGTCCCATATACGCTTCGACTGCCATGACTTTGACGTTGATATAAGCTGAACTTTGTATAACTTTTTTGACTTGCACGTATCGTGTAAGACTGACTAGTCTGCATCGGATGCGTTGAGCTTATATGTATATAGGCCGATAGATCGCAAGAATTTGGGAACGATGCGCACTGCGTTCTGCGCATATCGGAGGGTAGAATGACGTCAGAGATGCGGTGCGCACTGCGTTCTGCGCATCTCGGAGGGAAAAATGACGTCAGAGACGACTGGGCCCACCCTTTACCCATCCCACCATCCCTAAATTTTTGGGTTTTATGAGTCGTTAAGCAGCGTGAGCCATGTGGTGGGAAAAATCGGTCAACGAAAAGCGAGTGGCGAACAGTGTTTGGTGTCAGAAAAATCTTATCTTGCCCGCTCTTCATCACCCTCCCGACTCTGCAGAGAAGATGAAATTCATGTAAAAAATGACGTCAGAGGCGACGGGGTCCGCAGTCCCCCTCCCACCATCCCTAAATTTTTGGGTTTTATGAATCGTTAAGCAGCGTGAGCCATGTGGTGGGAAAAATCGGTCAACGAAAAGCTAGTGGCGAACAGTGTTTGGTGTCAGAAAAATCTTATCTTGCCCGCTCTTCACCGGATGGTATGTGCACATGCAGTTTTGGGGTCTTACGACTCTTGATAGCGATCAAGTCCGAGCCTGCACATCCCCCGCCATTCTCTATGATATGTATGTTCGGTTTCAAATGAGCTACTATAACAAAGTAGCCGAGCCTTTGCTATCGAGGCGTGAATTTATAAACCAAGCTCCCGTTATCGTCATCGATTGCTCCAAGCAGAACGAAACATTGAAAACTGGGGACCTGTGGACATTCGATTGGAATTTGACTCTAGCACTACGTTCCCACCACACACTTCTGCCTACTGCATGATCTTGCATGATCGCATTGTTGAATATAATCCGATCAGTGGTACTGTTAAAAATTGGTATAAGTTAATTTTTGAATAACAATATGTTTAATTAATATGGATATTGAAAATAATATGTATAATTTTACTCGTTAAAATTTAGAATAAGATAATTGAGAATACAATAAGAAAACTAAATGTAATTGATGTTGAATAAAAAAATTGTTAAAAGCATTGAAAACGTCATTTTAAACCTACCTACAGGGGTCATTTCCTGGAATTTTTTCAATAGATCTGGCGGGTATTTACCCTATCTGATTTATGTGCGGCTTTCCGGCGCCAAACAAGTCTCGACAGGAATTATTTTTTGTGTGTAAGTGTGTGTGTGTGTGTGTCAAATCCTATGAAAATAGCCGCCAAAAATGACCGGGGGGGGGGGGGGGGGCTGGGAGAGCGTGCGCCGTGAGTCGGGGGGGGGCTAGGGGGGAGCGCCGCCATCTTTGGATTAGAACCGGCATATATACACTACTCACCGGCAGTCGAGGCGATACGGAAGGTTCGGGTGGATGCGCCCCCAGGTGTATAGAAGATCACCAAGGTAGCCAGTATAGTCTGATTAGACCGTCGGTAGGCGAAGTCGTCGAGAGCTGGAAACGGTAGCTAGTGGTCCCTCGTTGGTCGGGATCGTTGTCGTCCAAGTACCTTATTAGCTTGCGCCGAAGCGCGAAATAAAGAATTTACAAAAAAGAATTAGTTAAAAGTAGTTATTGCCTATTTTGTATCAAGTTCGGTTGGAGTACCCTGCTGAGGAACCGTAAACTAGGAATAATAACAAAAAAAAAAACAAATTATACGTCAATATAATCGAATATAAATGAATGATTAATCATTTATCTATCTGTATGTTTCCTTTAAACTTTTCAATAAGTTCTAATCCATTGTATAAATGTTCCAAATTACAATTGATAAAGTACATTGAATGGCATTAATTCAACGAATGATTCTTGCGTTTTAATCAATACGTGAGCAAATAACGAATTAATATATGGGATTTTGTTGATAATTGTATTTATTTTTGAAAAATTTGATTAATGTAAAAGTTTTTCATTCTTTGAAAATGATTTTTTTTCAAAAGTAAGTCAAAAATTTTAATATATATGGATAAAATATGAATAATAAATTCATATTCTCATTTTTTTCCATTTAATTATTTTGTATATATACAAATTATACATTATTATAATTAAATACGAATAGAGGAAATTTAATTGAATGATTTATTGATATGAAAAATAGTTAATTTGAATAAATCATTTTTCCTAACTTGAAGAACAATTAATTTTGAAAAATTAAAAATATGAAATTGAATAACCAATCATTTATCTATCTGTATGTTTTCTTGAAACTTTTTAATAAGTTCTGATCCAATGTATAAGCTTTCCAAATGACAATTCATAAAGTACATTAAATGGCATTTCTTTAATGGATGACATTTCAATTTGAAATAATATGTGAACAAATAATCAATAAATGTATAGGATTTTTTTAATAATTACATTTATTTTTAAGAAATTCAATTAATGTGTAAATTTTTTCTTTTCACAAAATGCTTCTTTTTTTAAAAGTGAATCAGAAATTATAATGTATATAAATGAAATGTAAATAATGAATTTATCTATTATGTTCTTCATTTAAATAATTATTTATACATACGAATTATACATTGATATAATTAAATATAAATGAAGGCAATTGAATTAAATAATTGAATGATATAAGAAATAATTAATTTAAATAAATCATGTTTCTCAAATTGAAGAATAATTAATTCTTAAAAATTTAAAATATGGAATTAGATAACCAATCATTTATCTATATGTATGTTTTCTTTAAACTTTTCAATGAGTTCTAATTCGTTGTATAAATGTGCCAAATTACGATCCATAAAGGACATTAAATGGCATTTTTTTAATGAATAATGTTTTCACTTCAATTGATATGTGAGCAAATAATTGAAAAATGTATAGGATTTTTTTTGATAATTATATTTATTTTTAAAAAATCTAATGATCGTAAAAATTTTTTTTTTTAGAAATTCTTCTTTTCTTGAAAGTAAAATAAAAATTATAATAATTATAAATGAAATAAAGATAATAAATTTATTCATCATTTTTGGTATTTAATTGATTATATGTATATGTATATACACAAATTCTACATTAATATAATTGAATATAGATGGAGACAGATAAATTGAATACTTCGATGATATAAAAAATGATTAATCTTAGTCAATCATTTTTCTTAAATCAAAGAATAATTAATTTTTGAAAATTAAAAATACGAAATTAAATAACTGATCATTAATCTATCTGTATGTTTTTCTTAGACATTTTATTTAGTCCTAATCCATTGTATACATGTTCCAAATTACAATCCATGAAGTACATCAAATGGCATTTTCTGATTGAATAATATTTTTATCATAATTTATATGTGAGCGAATAATTGAAAAATATATAGAATTCTTTAGATAATTATATTTATTTTTAAAAAATTTAATTCGTGTAAAAATATTTATTTTTTTTAAATTCTTCTTTTTTCAAAAGTTAATTCAAAATTACAATATATATAAATAAAATATAAATGATAAATTTATTCATCATTTTTTTTATTCAATTAATTATATATTCATACAAATTATACGTTAATATAATCGAAAGTTACGTCCTCCAGACTTCATATTCCTTTCCCACGCTCTCAGTTACCTCACGCTCTGTAGTCTACTCTTATCGTTCGCGAGTCAGCAGATTCTCCTGTAACTCGCGGCTAGCTTGCCTGCTACATCCCGCAAAACCAGGCAGATCCATCCCAGCGCTCAAGCAAGACACCTATCCCTCTAAACCAAGACCATACCTTTTTCCCTCGACCGACTCCGTTGCATTGACTACTAATAAACAATCATATACTTTAAATCGTTTACCTTCCCTTAATACTAATCCCTTTCTATTCTATTCATTTCCTGCATTGGGAGTAGTAGCACGCGAGTGCATAGTCGACGTGAACGGACCCTACAATAGCCAAATAATACCTTGGCTGGGCGTGGAGTAAGCTCCGATTACCACTCATCGGAGCCTACGCAATCTACCCCGTAACATTTTGGTTGCAGCGGTTTTGCCCGTCGACCTACCCGTCAGTGCAGTGCTGCATGTTCTCTACGAAAGTGTTCAGTGCTCAAAATTTCTAACGCCGTACCAATCAGTGATAGCCGTGTTACAGACGAACTCTGGCCCACAAAGTACTGTAACAGGCATGCAGAACCTATTCAACTCGCCACGGACACAGGCTCTGCAAAGAGTCCCCAATTTCAATAACTCCGTCACATTTTGGTACTATTGAAATTCATCGATACGTACGACGTCGAATAACTGTGTAGCGAGTGAAAATTCAGTGCGATAGCCAAATTAAGCCGCACACCGCATCTGAACACGTCACCTTTCGAACCGAAAAATAGTGAATGGACCCTTCCCGCTCATTCGGACTCCTGCAACCCTGTTAAGGTGCTGCTGACGTGGCATGTCCTATATATATTTCGTGACGTCAGAAGCGGGGAAATCGCCCGCACAAATCCTGATAAAACGGGGGTATGAATCTGACTGGGAAAATTTTTAAAAGATAGCTTGAATAAAATTGTACGTCTGTATCTCAGTCACTACTATCGCAGATCACTGATAACGTCTAATAAAAATAATGATGAACTCAATGAAATCACGTCGCGTCAAACGTGGCCGATCGGGCTAGCGACTTGTTGAATATTCACCGTTTGTACGATATCAGAATTTCTTTCACTTTTGCCAGGGAGATACCGACGTACAAAAACACACACGTAATCCGGGAAAACCTATAGCACCAGTCAGTTTTCTGTAAATATGGCACGATTTGTGCGGGTGATTTTCAGGTGACAGGCGCCCGTTCTGAAGCACGAGAAGTCTGTAATTTAGTTCAACGTTGAACCTCCAGAAGCGCTGTAGTCGACCGAAGCGGTACCAGATGGTAAAATGACATGGTAATACGCACACGTCCTATGTTTCTGCTAAAGCAACAATCTGCAGTGCCGACAAGAGCATAGGCTTTTAGGTGGATACGAAAAAATGTACAACTCACTCAGAATAACTGCTAGATTTTGAAATTCGTGCATATCGTAAGGCATCGTTTGGAAATTGTAACATCAGTTCACAATCGCGGTAACTATTCGTAATCGCACGTAGCCCGACTGTATGTGAACGAGGCATTCCATGCGAAACCGACCAACCCGTGACCCCGACCAATTTCGATTCTATTGAAAATTTTAAACTTTCTTGTACCTGCCAAAAGCAGTCTTTCTGAAATATTTTGGATGTTTGTCTCAACCCATCCAAACATCGTAAATTTATCAAAATTTCGCACAATTTTTTTTTTAAATGCTCATGGCTTTTCCAAAACCCGATATTAAAATAACATACTGTTTCTTTTCTCCTTTTGAGTCGTAGTTCCGGAAAAAAAAATTAGTCTTTTTCATTTTATTGAAGGGTTTTGGGGCATTCTACATCGAGTACGCACCACTTAAATCTGCCTTTTTTCATCGATTTGATGGAAAATCATTAACAAAAACGAAAATACCTATCCCTTAATTCCTGTCCGTCGAAAAGGCAGATATAAATGGCGAATAATTGACATAGAATGCCCCATATACGCTCCGGATATTCTCATCTAGTAGTAGCATCGATGTCCGCAAAGTTGTCATACTTACAGATTATTGACCGAAAGATTAGATGCGGCAGTAAAATTAATACCGAAATTGCAGAAAACACGCAAGTATAGGCGTGAGGGTTTAGGGTTGAGATAAAAAAATTGTGCTCTTGAACAGACCATTATTTATTTATTTATAGCAAATTTAGGGGGGGGGGGGCGGTTGACAATCGTCCGAACCTGTTTTAAAGATTACCCTAATATATACGTGAAATTGTTTCTGAACCGGATGTGTTTAACAATAGTAGAAATACATCCCGCAAAAAATCCATGTCACTGTGATTACATACAATTATCGCATACAATGGTTCAAGATTCGTTGCAAATATTTTACAGAGCCGATCCTTGTTAAAACTCTGATGAAGATTTGCTTGCCAATTTTTTCTGTTTTTAATTCTCAACAAATTAGGATTTCATACTAAAATTTGCTTCGTTTCATTGGTCGATTACGCCTAGTTCTGAATGATGCTACCAAATTTTTTTTTTTACATTAGACGAATTACCTGAAAGTTACTCATTTGGTAGAAATCGTTATAAAACTACATACCGTGACTTCTCGTAGATGGTATACGCTACGGATACGCTAGTGAGTTTTGGGTTGGTTTCCGCATCGTATACGGCCTACGAAAAATCAGGGTATGTGTTACTGCTGTACATCAAAGTCCGGCACGGTCAATCATGCGCCCAACTGAAAATTGCTACGAAAAACCATAAAAAATCATTCGAAGACGTTACAATTTTCTACGGATTCACTCCAATCCTATAAGATTTCACAGAAATTTGGAACTCTCGAAGAAATCAACTTCTTCGGATTCCGAGTACTATCCCTCCTTTTTTGAAATTCAATACCACTCGTTTATATTATAATCCTCCCTCTAGTTTATTGAATGTGAAACAATAACAGTTTTCCGTGAATTTCTATCAAATGAGGAACTTTCATGAAGCAATTTTTCTAATGACGAAATAACTTATGTAACATCTATGATGTCTGGCGAAATTGCCAAATAATACACAAATAAAACATTTATTAATAAGTAATATTGATTCCCTCAACCATCGCACGAGACATTTTATCATGAATATAGGACTTTTTACGTGTGTATCAATAAGTGCTATGAATGAAAAATTCCTAATATTTTAAACATTATTACCTGCATTTCTTCTCTGCCAGATATTTATTTTCCATCAGATTGACGCGGACGGGTAAAGTACAATATAAAAAAAACATTCGCGTTTTATTGTATCGGTATAGGGAATACGTGCTACGAGTGCTGACTTCAACCCTGATTTTCTAGTAAATGCATAAAACAATTGTATTAAAAATTTGTAAAGATATTAATCGTTATCCAAATGAAAAGTTTAAAAAAAATCGAGCTCGATTACACACCACAGAGCTTACCGTAGTAATACCTTAATTTTATTTCGCAGTAAACAGATAATTCGGGCATGAATCCAAACTAATTCAAATCAGCTTGAATTCATTTTCCAGAATTCATTTATTTTTCAGTTAATTCTCATTATTTCAGTTAGAACTTTTAGTAGTTCAGTTAATGCTTATCAATTCAGTTATTTCGTATTAATTCAATTAATTTTCATTAATTCAGGTGCATTATAATGAATTCACAAACCTATCGGCACGACAATTCACCGAGTTATTTCCCCCTCGGGCTGCACGGTAGGGTTTACTTCAACGTGATTCGTAAATAGGAGGATTATGGGAAGTTGTGGGATGAATAGTACTGACCAGATCAAGGAGAGTATTTTACAAAATTAGTTTTTATTTAGAAAGATTGTTAGATATAGTGACTGAATTTAATAAAAATTGAATGTGGGCTGGTTCCACCCCCTACTCCCGCCCCTTCGGTTTCCCCTGCCACCTCCACGACGGCGGCGGTGCCGGTTTCGGCGGCTGCCTTCCCCTCGAGGAACGGGACCGCCGATGGCCATAGCGGCTGCCACCGCCACCCGGACGGCCTCCGTGATCCGTTCCTATCAACAACCAAATAATTGTGATCCAATGTCACGAGCATATTTGACCGATGAGCAGCTATTCTATATGAAATTATAAAACACGAAAACAGTGAAAAGTAAAACTGTTTCGCCACTGCAATGACAGTATACAGCGGTTCACACGCAGCGAGGGTATAACATCCCAACTCCTTGGGCAATAAAAATGTGTCAGAAAAATATGGTATGCTTCGCGAAGATATCTACTGAGGGTCATCGTTACATTATACTGGCTACTGCATAGTTTTTGAAAATTACACAATTAAACCACTTTTTAATTCTTAGACAGACTCTTTCAATAACTGCAAAAAAAAAAATTGGAAACAATCAAATATGTAGTTGGGGACGTACCTCAAGCGTCGGGCTAGCCGCGCGATCAGGCCTCGCCGCCGAGGAGGCAGCAGGTGAGGGCGGCGGAACCACCATCGTCGGGGACTGGAGTGGCGGCGGTGGCGGCGGTGGCGGCGGTGGCGGCTGTACAGAGGCCGCCATCAACAACCCCTGTCCCTCGCCGTACAGTTCCGGAATCTAGGCAAAGAAAATGCATAAGCACACGCGTAATTGTGTACGAAAACACAAGATTACTTACCGGCGTTAGGGGCTGTTGAGGCGCCTGCCGCCATCCATACCACTGGGGCGGCGCGTAGCCCCAGTGGTATCCCGGATGTGGGGGATTCGGGGTGACCCCCCACGCCACCCCCGGCTGTTGTAGCGGGACCGGGGGCCTCAGCCGCACATTCACACCTCCGGGCCATTGAGGTTGCGCCTCAACGCCCAGAGGTGCTGGCTGGTTGGGATCCACCCGAATCCCCGCTGGATTTACAATCACTTCTTGATTGTTATTTGCTAAAAAATAAAGTTCGCAAAATTAGTCCCATGCCAAATCAACGATTTATCAAAATCAACGCGAGCGACCTTCCCTACATCTGCGTTGCTAGTGCAGCAGTTGCCAGGTGTTTAGGTATACATACAGTACTTGGAAATACAGAAAAATATATCGCTCACGAATAATATAATTCATTCAAAATCTTGGTCCTGAATTCACAGCCTATATACCGGATCGCGATGGCCACTAAGCTAAAAATAATCGATGCATCGGTTAATCGAGTCGAAAAAAATTATGGAATAAGATTCGATTGAATCGGTAATAATTTATCGATTAATCGATCATTTGATATTTTATTGAAATTGTGCATTCGAATCCCTAATTTAGTGCGGTTTATAAATATTCTCGAGCTGCTGAAGCTGAATAGAGGGTGGCTCAAAAAAACCAAAAAAAACAAACAGAAAAATTAACGCCCCAATTCAAAACCTGAATAAACTAAGATCGCGTTTCTCTATCCGCAAGATCTTTTTGAAGCAAAGCTTTCCAAATCAAAGCTGTTACGCACGTTGTAATGGGGATCTAACTCAACAAAAGTGAAACGTCAGAAAGGGAAGTTGCAACGCGTATTGCTGCTGTGAGTAAAGCGAACCAGAGTACTAGAGAAGGTAACTGCGAAAGTTTCAGTGTAATTGGGTTATAAATATTATAACTATGAATGATTTTATAAAAAAACGCTCGGTGCGCGAGCGGCTTGTACAGCGTTCGTGCGCTGCGGTAACGGAATATTACGCGTTATTCGCAAATTTTGTTAACACTGCGATGGTACATTGCAAAGTTTATTGTCATTTAATTATTTACAATGTTTATGTGTATCGTTGATCGTACCCACGTACCATTCGTCTCGCTGTCAATTATTTTCAGACATGTGTGAAAATCAACATTTGTCATATGTTAATAAATATTTAACAACAGAGAGCATAGAATAGGTATGCGAAAAAAATGATTACCGAGTACAAAATTTTTGATTTCGATAATTTCGCGTGGATTTCGACGTAAAAAATGTTGAATTTCACAATGTAAACAGTGGGACGTATTTTTGTAATAAAAAAACATAGTTAACAATTCCCGGAGTTTCCGCAAAAAAATCCACGACATTTCCATGACTATTCCAGAATTTCCGAATTCACAGGCTTTCACAGGTTTTCCAGAATTCCCTGACCAGTAGTCACCCTGTTATTTATAGCTCAAATGATATACATACATTACATAAAAAAAAACCTAAAAAGACGTAGGATCAACATTTTTCACGTATTATGTGAGGATTAACATAATTTTGATTATTACGGAATTTGGCTTTTTGCGAATGGTATTGGGTTGGACCTACTACCTTAAAATATTTTGTACGCTATTGATGTTTTTCTATAACACCAATAATGCGAAAGAATGCATTTTCTGCGTGCAAAAAAGTATTTACGCGCCAAATATTATGATTGGTAACAAATTACTTACGGTTCATCGTTGCCGGTGGTTCGTGAACGACTGACTCTCTTCGGTATCCTTTGGCGGCGACGCTTGCGCTTCACACACGCCACTGTCCCCACTATCCGCGCGGCCGTCACTTCTGCGTTTCCTCGCGTACCGTCTACATCCACTTTTCGCGGCGAACGAAGCAAACACGAGTGTTTTGGTAATTTGCCGCGTCACAAGTTCTAATCACGTGCAAATTTTCACGCAGACAGTGTGTATACATATATTTGTTACAAAAAACAATAATCTTGTGAGTGCAACAATGGCTAAGTCACGTCGCACGGCTGGATCGAAAAAAAGGTTAAATTTGACGCGCCGACGAACGAATCGTTCGTTGCAATGGTAAGTGTTTTATAAAAAATATATACTGCAAATTTCTGTTATGCAATTATAGATATCATTTACAAGAATCCTGGCAAATCTGCACTTGCTATGCAGGGTGATTCGCAATTCACAGCAAATACTTGACAGGGCGAATCTTTATCAAAATTGGAATCGAAAGTTCCTAAGAAATTTTTCGGGAAAACGCCTTTTTTCATTCAAAGAAATGAAAATTTAATTTTTTCGGATTTATTTTTCCATCAACCGTTTAATTTCTTGGATCGAATTTGTACGTAAATGGACATCCCTCGCGGAAAATGCCTCAACTTGGTGTTAATTCGTACCCCCGACTTAGATAATGCTGAATTCCCATAAGAAAAAAATTGTGGGTACGAATTTACACCAAAGTCGACGTTTTTGTCCGTGAGGGTCTTCCAAGAAATATTCGAGAAATTATTCATGGAGAAATAATTTGTACTACAATTTGTGAAAAAGTTAACCAGCGAATTTTGTTCTCAATTCTGATGATGATACAGAAAAATTTATAAAAATTAAAACTAAACTGATAATATTCAATTGAATTTCAATTGTTTTTTATGAAGAACGTCGTTTTTTCGAATAATTAATCAGGAACTTTCGACTTTGATTTTGACAAGGAAACCCTATAATATATTCGTCCAGACTCCGGAATCAACTTGTAGTCCCGTTACGTTGTTTATTTCCGGACATAAGCAGCGAAATTATTATTGTAATTATCTTTATGACGACTGACGATATTTTGACACAGGATCAGTTAGATAAATTAAAATTTGTGAATATCTTTAGCATTTCGGTATGAACAATGCAAGTACGTTTCACTCCGCACGACGTATCGTACAAGAGAACAACATATAGTTATACCACTTTGTATCAGGCAACGTTTACGGAGTAGACTTTGTATAATTTCCCACTGGCAAGCCGTTTTACTTTTCAAATACATAAACAATATGTAGCATAATATAAATAAAGTACGAAATTAATTCGTTTACGAACAAATCAGATCCTCATTATTGAACACAGATAACGTGCCAAGATAATAAAGATTCCACAAATTAAAATTGTTTCCATACAAAACGTACCATACAGTAATTATTTTTTCTTTACAGTGAATTAAAATTGAGTCGAAGCATAATTGGAATTTGATGAATTATTCTCAAGTTACAGCATATAGTCCAGGCAAAGCGTGCTCAAAAAATAGGCTCGTGAGAATTTTGGGTAGAACGCTATTTTTTTTTTAATTCTCTGGGGGGTCGGCCATGAGTGTGAAACTCAGTTTCCGGGTCCGAAAGGGTTAGCGAACGGCCGCCATCTTGAAATTGAGGGTGTCATTGGTTTTTGTTATTTACGTCCGTAACCGTGAGGCTGACAAAAATTTTGTTGAGAGCTTTTTTGTAGTTGATACAATTATCCATAACTTTTTCCCATAACTTTTTATGCTCATATTATTAATAAAAAAATTATAAACAAAAAACGATGAAAAATTAGGGAATAGAAAACTTTGAGGCAAGATTATTAATTAATTTGAAATCTGACAATAAAAATGCATCCAACCTTTTTTATAGAGAATTTTGCTATGAACAATTTGACTGATTTTTTTTTTCGCTTCGTTGTTATTGATTCTTATGGTAAATACTGACTAATAATTTGTAAATTATACTTTCAAACAGAACAATATAATAAAAGGAAAAAAACGGCTCGAAATCAGTTATCAACCATTTTGATATTTAAATATAGCGAAAAATAACTGAAGAATTCGTTTTTACAGTCTTATATTAATTCGATATTGGAGGTTCGATGTGTGAGTTGATAGAGTGTGGATGTGCACGTTTAGTGTGTTAGCATCCAGTGTGAAAAAAACAAGTAAATAGTATAGTAAAATCAAAAGCGTATAGTTAATCGGAAAGACAATAAAAAAAATAGGAGTATTTTAGTATATAAATAATAAAAAACGGGTGTGATAATCGGTTAAAACTACTAAAATTAAATAACGTAACCGGAGATAAGGTTATGTCCGAAAGTAGGAGGGCTATAAATGTCGATACAACGGCTCCTGCACTATCGATAGTAGGTGTCTTACCACAAGCTGAAAAAGTGGACAACAAGCAGTTAAAATCACCGGTAGGCGCCAACTTTGAAAAACGAAGACCTGGAAGACCTACAACCCGAGAAAGTTTCCTGATCCATCGTTCAGACTCAGCAGGTTCAATTAAAGAACTGTTTAATAAAAGGAAAAGGGAGTTAGAGGACAGTTTTGAGAAAAGTTTCTCAGAAAAGTCCCCAAAACTAGCGCAGCGAAAGAAGGCTTTCACGGAAAGCAACGAGCTGAGCAACAGTTTGGAAGAGTATTCACCTGTCGCTGCATCCCCACCAACGGACATGGCTTCCGAGAAAATATTGGAGGAAATCAAGAGTTTCAGGCTGGAGAGCAGCACAAACCTAAACAGGCTGGAGGAAAAATTTCTAAAAAAGCTGAACGACATGAAGATTGAGCATGCGAAGGAAATAAATGTCATTAAAAATGACTGTAATGAGCTGAAAAAAGAACAGAGTGAAATCAAAGAAAAAGTGAAAGCTCTTGAAGGAAAAATAAATGTGAAACCAGCTGAAGGAGGCCAGTCAAGCGCAGGAGGAAGACAAATAAAAGAAATTGAATATCTGGTGAACTATGTAAAGCGACAGGAGAACAAAGATAGAGCGAGCAGAAGACAGAACATAGTAATCAAAGGTTTGGCGGCAACCAGTAACATTAACGACAGTGAAAAAATTGTAAGCGAACTACTGGAAACAAAATTCAATCTACGCAATGCACACAGTAACCTGGAAATCTTGGGAGTAGACAAAAATATCTACAAGATAACGATACGAAACGCTGAAGACAAAAGCTTAATTATGTTAAACAAAAAAACAGCGCTAAAGGGAACAAAGATATTTGTTGAAAGCGATCTTACCGAATCCCAGGCTCGTGAAAGATGGAACCTCAGGAATGCGGTAAAATCGAAAAGAGAAGCCGGCTCATCTGTAAAATTTTACTGGAATAAGGTGAACGTCGATGGCAGATGGATGGCCTGGGACGAGGGCTCTCAGGAACTTATTCCGACACAACCGCCGAACAAGAACAAAACTCGTCAAGAAAACAAAAGCACAATGATGGAGCAACAATAACAAGAAGCGAATTCTCTTAGTCTAATCGTATGGAATGTCAGAGGAATAAAAAACTTTTATAGTCAATCACAACTCAACGCACACGACATCATGTGCCTCATTGAAACATGGACCATGAGTGAAGTCCCACTAAACGCTTGGACAAACAACTACGATCTAACCTGGATAAACGCAACCAAGGACAACGTACACGGGCGTGCCAGTGGTGGAATGTTAATACTGTTAAATAAGAAACTTGATAAAACGATAGTACATATGTCATATAACAACTGTTTTGTGCGTATAGTAAATCGGAGTAGTGTATTCATAGTGGGTTTCACGTATCTTAGGCCAAGTGACGAGCACTTTAATAATGACCTAAAAAACTTTAGTGAGGTAGCAGAAAGCATAGTGAATCAATTTCCGTCAGAGCCAATTTATTTGATGGGAGACTACAACGCGAGGATAGGTAACCCTATCCAAATACCTGATGAAATTCTAAGTGAAACAAATCTTACCGGAGATGGAACGTTTTCCGACTGTACGCTCAACAAAAGAGGGGAAGCAGTGAATAATTTTATTGACACTAATAACTTCATAGTAGTAAATGGTAAAAGTGTAAGTGATAGTCCGGCGAAACCAACCTTCACCGGTAAGGGAAGTAGTATAATTGATCTCGCGTTGTCTAATGAACTAGGGCTTGAAAAAATTCAGGATTTTGAGGTACTTTATAATATTAATTTTTCTGATCATTTTTCAATCAAACTTGTTTTAAATGGTAATAATATAGTCAGGGCGAGACCAAGTAAGCAAATCAAATATTGTTGGGATAACAACTATAAACTCATGTACAAACAACATTTAAGGTGGTCGCCGCTCGTGGGTCTAAATACGGAAATAGAAACGATAGACGAAATTGAAAAAAGGTTTCACCTGGCTATCACCCAATCAGCATATGAGCTGAATATGGTGCGTGAAGTACATAATATAAAAACAGACGAAAAGCAACCATGGGTAGACAAAGAATGTAAAGAGTTAAAGAAAAGTGTAAATTGTAATCTGTGAATTTATAGAAAAAATAATTTTAGGGAACAGGATAGAATTAAGTACCGAGAAACTTTAAAATGTTATAAAGCCCTATATGAATGTAAGCGTAAAGAATATTTTGTGAAGTTAGCAGAAAAAATTAACGATGCTAGGAACGCCCAAGAATTTTGGAAAGCGCTAAATAAATACAGGGTTAAAAAATATGTACCACCAGAAATAACAGGTAAACAATGGATTAGCTTTTATGAGAAGTTGCAAAAAAAGATAGAAACAAATAGTAATATATATTCGGGAGTATTAGATCCTTACCTGGACGAGGATTTCACTATAAAAGAATTAAATAAAGTACTTAATAAGTCGAAAAACGGTAAATCGCCTGGGGAAAATAAAATCACAAATGAATTTTACCGGAGTTGCTCGCAAAACTGGAAATATTACTTACTTAGTCTTTTCAATAAAATTTTGCGCGATGAAATTGTCCCTGAAAGCTGGTCAAGTATAATCTTAACAATGTTGTTTAAAAAAGGTGATAAGAAAGACCCAGCGAATTACAGGGGAATTTCTCTGGTTAATCATATAACAAAGCTTTTCACATCTTTATTGGCTGAAAGGCTATATACTTGGGCAGAAAAATGTAAAATACTACCTGAAGGTCAGGCGGGTTTTAGGTCAAACCGAAGTTGTATGGACAACTTATATGTACTGTTTGAGTTAATCCATGCAAAACTAAGGCAAAAAAAGGGTACATTATTTATCATATTCGTGGATTTAAAAAGAGCATTCGACAAAATAATACATAGGTATTTATGGGCAAAACTTTTAAATATGGGCGTTAGTGCAAAGTATATAAGGATACTGAAGGACCTCAATAAGGCGCATATAAGAATAAAAACTCCAGAGGGTCTAACGGATAGGATAGATATAACGGAAGGGGTACTGCAAGGAGAAATCCTTAGTCCCCTTTTGTTTATTCTCTTTATCGCGGACATGGAGGAATACTTCCGGGAAGAAGGCCTCTATGGCACAAGTTTAAACATTCTAACTGACATACTATTACTTCTATATGCTGACGACCTAGCAATAATTGCAAATAATAAAGCTGATGTCGCGAAAAAACTTAAAATTCTACACAAATACTGTGAAAAAAATGGGTTAACTGTAAATGTAGACAAATCTTATATATTGTATTGCAGAAAAGCAGGAAAGATACCAAAAAATCTTAAATTCTATTACAATGCAAAAAACATAGAAATAGTGTCAAATTTTACATATCTTGGGATACCTATATCAGCGTCAGGAAGGGGGCGCTTGGCAATGACGAGTGCAATAAGTAAAGCAAGAACCGCAATAGACGCCGTAAACACAGTTATTTATAAAGCTAGAATTTATGATTTTGATAGTATTAACACACTATTTGATAGTATGATTTCTTCGATAGCACTATATGCAGCCCCTGTGTGGGATCTCAGATACATAAACGAAATTGATAGCCTCACCACTGAATTCTATAAGAAGATATTATGTATAAAACGTACAACTCCGAATAATCTGGTAAAGTATGAGACAAACAGAATTGATTTAGCGTATAATATTTGGAAGCTCACATGGGGCTGGATAGTAAAAGTGCTAAAGATGGAAGAAAATAGATACCCATTGTTATGTCTTAAAAAACAGATAGAGCTATATAAAAGCGGTTATGAATCTTCTGAATATAATTGGTTTACCGAGGTTGGCAAGTTTATAAAAGCAATAGATGAAAGGTATATGTGTGTGCTTGACTCGTTTGACGGTAAAGAGTGGGAGAGAGTAGGTAAAATTCTGTTAAGAAAGTACAAACAAACCTTAACAGACAAAATACAAGCGCAAGTTAACAGAATTGCCTATCTAGAAACCCCAGATTTATACAACAAACCAAGTAATCAATATCTTCATAGTAAGGTCCCGCTAAAGATTAAAAAAATTATGGCACAACTTAGAACGGCAAATAATTATGGTTTCAGTCTATATGTAAACAAAAAAGTGAATAAGTTTAACCCATTCGAGCCGTGTCCAACATGTCAGGATGAAGCATTCGATACTCTTAAGCACTTTCTTATGGAATGCCCATTGTACCGGGATATAAGAGGCAAGTTTGTGAATAATATAAATGTTACAATCAATAATCTTAATGTCGTCGAAGTATGTCAAATGAACAATCCAATTGAACTTAATAAAATTTATGTTTATGTTGAACAATTATGTAGGCTAAGAGAATTACGCATTTCTAACAGCAATATTCTAGATTAAGCGATTTATAATTAATTAACTAGTAAGTTAAGCTAAAAATCAAAATGTACAACTCCGAACTCAATTTGTAAACATTAGAAACATCTAATAAGGCAAATAAAGAATCTATTTATCTATCTATATTAATTCGATATTTGAAAACTAAAATATTATATCTAAATGAATTCAAACAAATCATTGAATTTAAAAATTCTCTATTGGAAATCATTTCGAATTATTAACATTCAGTCAATTCAAATTAATTAAAGAAAAAAAATAATTAACCTCAACGTCATATAATAAATTCCAATAATCCGTAAGCAATGGATACCTTTTAAAACTAAAAACAGAACGAATAAACTTTCGAGAAACGACAGTTTTTTTTCTCGATTACAAATAATTCAGAATTTAACAATCATACGAGTTTTATATTCTTATAAATTTCTAAACTTCGGATTATTATTATTGACTTTCAGGAACAAATAAAAGAAGAAAGGAATTCGGATGTATTCCGTTTAAATTAAATGAAGAAGAAATAATAGAATTTAATTACCGTAAGAATCAATAACAACAAAGCGAAAAAAAAATAATAAGTCAAATTGTTTATAACAAAATCCTCTATAAAAAAGGTTGGATGCATTTTTATTGTCAGATTTCAAATTAATTAATAATCTTGCATCAAAGTTTTCTATTCCCTAATTTTTCATCTTTTTTTGTTTATAATTTTTTTATTATAACATTAGCGCAAAAAGTTATGGAAAAAAGTTATGGATAACTGTATCAAATATAAAAAAGCTCTTGACAAAATTTTTGTCAGCCTCACGGTTACGGAGGTAAATAACAAAAACCAATCACACCCTTGATTTCAAGATGGCGGCCGTTCGCTAACTCTTTCGGATCCGGAAACTGAGTTTCACACTCATGGCCCACCCCCCAGAGAATGAAAAAAAAATAGCGTTCTACCCAAAATTCTCAGCAAAATCACGCTTTGCCTGGACTAATAATGATGACCGCGACACGCGCTCGTAGAAAAATTAACAATGCTCCAGAACAATAAGAGGTAGGAAGCCGAAAACTTTCACAAAACTTCTTCGAAGCATTGTTAAAATGTTGGTGTGATTGAAAAATGAAAACTTCAAATTTCGTCGCACAACTTTTTCAATGTATAGTATAATAAGGAATCCTGCATGAAATCTTTGGAAAAAATCGCAATTTTATTTATCTCCTATATTCAGGATTGTAATTGGGCTTCAAAGTCGCGGGATACATTCAAGTTTGTCGTGTTAAAGTTTCAAAAATAAATATCAATACTGAATAAAGTTACGACGATTTGAAGTGAAAGAAAAAATATCTTTTGCTTTGACAAAAATGACCTCTTGTATTTCAGAAACTGTAAAAATTATCAGTAAGGTGTATCTGGGATAAAGATGCGTAATGAAACCAAAACAAGTTGTCATAGCGTTAGACAACTGCATGGTGATCAAGTTGTAACACAGTTAGATAAGTATGGTGACGCGACATACAATAATTAAAATGTTCCAACATGTTGTTTACAACAATTTGCTTATGATTGTTATTATTACAACAAACGCTGGTAGTTGATAAGATAAGAAAACTTGTTTTGGCTTTCATTTTCCATGCCGTTGAGAAATTGTTTTTTATTCTGTATCTCTGATTATACCGGGCAATGAGCTATTTTCGGCAAATTTAGTTTCCGAAGATAATTAGAAGTGAGGCCTGCGAGGTATTTGCTAATGAATTTGTCCATCTTCTCTTTGTGTAGGCGGCGCCGCGCGGCGTTCAATCGTCCAACAGCCGAAGAGAACGCCAACTCTTCGGCTACGATAGCTGCTGCTACGCACACCGAGACCCCGCCTGCGCAGGCAGGTGAACCACTCGAGGTCGTATTGAACCTCGACGAACCGAGCACGTCTGGAGGTACTCTCTGACGCATGTCGACTCCCGAACTGTTACGCATCTTGCAATCAGAAGATGATGATAGCGACGCAGAAGAACTTGGGGACCACGATAACGTTCGCGACAATGATTGCGACATAGAGAGAGCCGCTGCAGTATCCGACTTTGAATGGCCTGAAGAAGATGGCCTGTCCGATTACGAGTTGGTTGTATCTGACGCTAAACCCGACTCGTACCGTTTAGAAGAAGCGCACATCGATGGCCGCCGTATTGTAAGCTTAGAGCATCTTTTCTCTGATTTCATCAGGAAATTCGGGAATCACGCACCGGCTCTAAATTGTCCGATGCGTTCCCTGGTAATCGTGGATTCGCGCCGGCAAGGCTTGAAGACACAAGTATTTTTT
This sequence comes from Neodiprion fabricii, assembly GCF_021155785.1. Lineage (NCBI taxonomy): Eukaryota > Metazoa > Arthropoda > Insecta > Hymenoptera > Diprionidae > Neodiprion > Neodiprion fabricii. The sequence goes on from NC_060244.1 coordinate 14,262,018, forward strand.
CAATGCCAAATGTGCCTTTACAAAGACAGCGTCTGGACTGAACTGGAAAATCTTCAATCCATGGACATACATCATAGCGCGGTGGCCGGATGCATAACGAGCGGAATAGGGTATTCACAATTGGAACAACTCCTTGCAGCGGTTGATATCCCAAACGTCTCGCAGCGGACCTATCTGAGGTACGAGAACGATATAACGCTCTCAATAATTAGCTCTCAAACGAGGTGACGTCGTTGATGGCATCCCTCATATTCCCGTCGTAGCGGATGGTAGCTGGATGAAACGATCTTACCGAACCGGAAAGTACGATTCTCTGTCTGGAGTTGGAGCGATCGTCGGGTATCATACGCAGAAGGTCCTCTTCATCGGAGTGCGTAATAAATTTTGTGCCACGTGTGAGAGGGTGGCCCGTACTGGGAAGGAACCTACGGAGCACACGTGCTACAAAAATTGGGATCGAAACCGCAGTTCGACCAGCATGGAGAGTAACGTTATCGTCGACGGATTCACATCCAGCATTGATACGCATGGACTTATCTACTCCACTCTGATCGCCGATGAAGACAGTAGCGTGTACAAGAAGATCTTGGACAGCAGCCCGTACCCGAATATGATTGTCAAGAAGGTCGAATGCATCAATCATTTGTTGCGTAATCTGGCAACGAAAATAAAAGACACGATGAAAAATAAAGGTCGCATAGGGAAATTGCGCCAAGTTGTAGAAGGTAGCGTACTCAGGCTGCGAACTGCCGTATCGAAGGCTGCAAAGTTCAGATCGACGGAAGACGCTCCCACAAGCCTGAAGGCCCAGAAGCTTTCTGGGGATATTTTAAATATCCCGAGCCACGTGTTTGGTGAGCATAAGAAGTGTGCTGAACTGGGGTACTTTTGCGATGGATCGTTGAAAGAAGGCGAAGAAAACCACGTTCCAGCTCTAAAGGCTTTCGGACTGTACAACAAGATACAGGAAGCCTTTTCTAGTCTGAGTTGCCACTCTGACAGCATAATATTAGGCGTAAACAGCAATAGCGTGGAGAGGTGCAATTCCATCATTTGCAAATACATCGGTGGTAAACGAATAAATTACGGGGCCAGAGGTTCGTATACCGGAAGATGTGCCGCAGCTGTCATACAGTTCAATACGAATAAATCTTTGAGCGTATTGAGTGAAGCTGTCAATGAGGAACCAACAGCGACGTTGAGGCACATGGAAGAGCGGCGCATTCGGAGGAATGAGAATAACGCAGCAAGCAGAGACAGGTGTGCCGAGAAACGAAAAGCTGAAAAGAAAAACGACTCGAGTGCAGCATCGCGAAAAGTTGGACGTTCGAACACAACCGAAGACTACGGATCTAATTATCAACGTCCCGACTTATCGGCGGAAGAAAACGCAATAAAAACGCAGTATCACTACGATTAGCTGCTCGAATGGCAAGCGAACCGCGATGAAATTGAACGGACAACAAGGCAGCAAGGACGAAGCGAGCGTTGGCTGTCAATACGGAAAAAGATATTGACTGCATCGAATTTTGGACGCGTGTGTCGCATGCGAAGTGATACATCGTGTAAAAACTCCGTCAAGTCGCTGCTGTTTCCGACACCGTTGCGGTTTCCTGCTATTGAATATGGCCGGCAATGCGAAGAACAGGCGCGAAAACAATTGGCCACCGAGCGCAATATCAACATCACGGAGTGTGGGTTGTTCATCGATGAGGAGCTACCGTACATCGGTGCGTCGCCGGACGGTGTAATCGACGACGATGGGATTGTGGAAATCAAGTGCCCGTTTTCCATAAAGAACTTCGCCCCGGAAGAAGCGATCGCACAAAAAAAAGAAAATGTGCATCGTATTTTTGACAGCCGAGGCGAAAACGTGAACGAGAGTCACGAGTACTTCTACCAAGTGCAAGGTCAGCTGCACGTCACCCGTAGAAAGTACTGCATCTTTGCTGTTTGGACACCACGAGGTATGAAAAGTATAGTCGTTGAGAGCAACGCCGACTTCTGGTCTAAAAAAATGCAACCCTTCTTGACGAGATTCTATAAATGTTGTATGGTGCCTGAGATCATTGACAGCTGCCTGCTAAGAAATATGGAGATCAGAGAACCGCAGTATATTGTAGACGCTCGTCAGGAAAACGAAAACAGGGCTGCAAGTAAGGCAAAGGACCAAGCGAAATAAATAATATTACAGTTTTGTTTCCTCGTACCACATCTCTGATGAATGTACAAATCACAGTTACTCACAGTTGTCCGTAATTTTAATCGAAAGATAGGGTTATATCGTTCTAGCGGGCAGTCGTGTGACAGATAAAAATTCTTCGTGACGAATCTCCTGTGACGTAATTTGTGTTGTACATTTATCGTGGTGCAGGTAATCGTTAGAATACAAAATTCCATACTAATATAATTTTGAGTTTTTCATACAATCAAGCTTTCGAATATATCATATGTATCATATGTATTTAGTTGTGAGATATTTAAAATATTTCAGCCGCCTATGTTGCTGAATTTGTAGTACTGTGCGTGATATTCGTTTGTGAAATATTGGATATGATCAGAATATTATTTGAATTAGAACCATTTTATGTTATTTAAGTACATAGCCATTACACATTCCTGTGAGCATGCCGCGACGCGTTACAAGAATTCCAGGAAATGATTACATGAATAATGGCATAAAGACATTAGAATCTCTAAACATCCTGATGGGAAATATGTTTATCGAGCCTGTCATACGACTGTCAGCTAGAACGACACCCGCTCTCGATTGAAATTACGACCTACGGAGATTCAGATCGATTACTGGCGCATTAGCGGTTTGCCGGTAATCTCTTACGAATGTTCAAATGATTTGTTATACATTTTTCAAAATATTCAGTAACCAAACTGTATACGTGTTTCAAATTTTTTTTTATCTGATTTCTTGATATATAATCATTTTGATTTTTCGTTAGGAGTGTGCAGAACAAGAATTTTATCGAAGCCTAGATTCGAATGCTCGGAGGGTTCAATTATTATAATCGTACGGTAATTTTTTTTCCGATAATTGGTGAAATTTACACATGTACGTGTAAAATATACCCTAAGTACGATGCAAATATGCGAGAAATTTCAAATCTTGAGGAAAATAAATATTACGACTGTTATTATTTCATCATATAAACCATAAAACGTCAGTCGGGACGAAATTTAGGTTCTTGAATCAGAAATATCATCAAGACAAAAAATGACCGCGTATTTTCCATAACAATGAAAGCTTATTTGAAGTGATATATGAGCATAAAAAGTCAAAACCTATTTCTATGATTTTTTTTCCGGAAGCGCCGAGTCATTTAATTTTGTTGCAAAATGAGCGCGCAGTAAACTTGAAGAATCAATATCTCATCTCCGGTTCTATTTGACGTAGAAAAATGATTCACAGCACATTCGCGAGCAGAGAGGATAAGCTTTCGTAGAAAACTTTGGTTTATCCGGAAACATTGAACATTGTAATTGTTATTAACGAACGAATTGTTTGATAGTACCATTTTTTGACGGGGCTTCTACCATTTTATACATTCTGTAAAAAATCTTTCCGATTACAAATAATCCGTCGGGTTTGACGAGGAATTTCCCATTCATATTTATTCCGATTGACCATAAATTAGATATCTGCTATCGGTAGTGAAATATTGAACACGGTGAAATTTAGAGTGATTCGTCAAAAATGGATATCTTAATTCCAAAAGAATTATCTCAAATTTTCGGATTATTCAAGACGATGAAAATTTTTAACCACACTTCATCAGATTCGACCATTCACTTTCAACATTTTTAGGTATAGTGAGATGGCGCCGACACATGGTTGTAAGAGAATAGAAGAGAACCCATCTATTTGTATGTGTCTTTATATGATAAGGAGGGGAGGGCACGAATTCTCTGCCAAAGTATATTTTTATCGACAAGTACTAATCATGTTATGGATTCTGCATTGAAAAAGCGAAACAACCAAATGAACACGCTTATATTTTACAGGATAATCCGTCGTAACCGTTGGACGGGCGCAATGTCACATGCCGCGAGGATATCTTCACGAAGTGGTGAACTATGTTCAAATTACATTACTTCGCAAAGGATGTTAGAAACTCCCATCAACCGGGAGAAGGAACTGTTTCGCACAACCCGCAGCTTCATAGTTACCTTGAATCTCAGATACTATTTCCTTGCATTTAATATTTCAGAGGGTATAAAAATAATCCTCAACGTCGATGTCAACAATTATTTCATACATCCATAGTAACATGAATAAAGTGTTCCAATATTATATATAATCATTTTTTGAAACCCTTTTCACTAGTAAAATAGCTTCGAACATAAAATTTTTTCATCATTGTCAGTAGAGTTGTGTGTAACAAGCGATGTACAATTTCAGAATGATTCCGATACAGTAATACCCCGAACTTACGCTATGGGTCGTGCCCGTATTGACGGCGTAGGTCGAAAAAAACGTTAGTCGGGGTGCACGTTTTATACAACTGTATAATATATATATATATATATATATATATATATATATATATATATATATATATATATATATATATTAGAGTGTCCCAAAAAAACCGACTATTTTTTTTTTTCAAAAAACATTGAAAAATCGTCAGAGTATCTCTAGAAAATGACCCTGTGAAAATATAAGCTCTTAATATTAATATTTAGAGGTGGCGATTTGTAATTTTCTATTTCCCATTTAAATAACATGGGAAAATTTTTTTTTGAACTTTGGAATTTTGTGATGGGATAACGAGCTACTTCATAAGTATGACAAAATCAGGTCTTATAGGAAATTTGATGCTCTACAAAAAAGGTCCGATTGACATTTTGCGTAAATCCAGCCGTTTCAAAAATATCGAGCCTCAAACTTCGGACTGTTTAAAATTATGCTTTTTTTTCGTAAATACAACAAAAATTAATTTATATGTATTATAAACCCAGAATTATCAACTGAACAATAAATATATGCATATATTTGACGGAATGCAGATCCGAAATTATTAATAAAAATATTAATAATTCGTAAATACAACAAAAATTAATTTATATGTATTATATGTAATTAATATTTTTATTAATAATTTCGGATCTGCATTCCGTCAAATATATGCATATATTTATTGTTCAGTTGATTTACGAAAAAAAAGCATAATTTTAACCAGTCCGAAGTTTGAGGCTCGATATTTTTGAAACGGCTGGATTTACGCAAAATGTCAATCAGATCTTTTTTGTAGAGCATCAAATTTCCTATAAGACCTGATTTTGTCATACTTATGAAGTAGCTCGTTATCCCATCACAAAATTCCGAAGTTCAAAAAAAAATTTTCCCATGTTATTTAAATGGGAAATAGAAAATTACAAATCGCCACCTCTAAATATTAATATTAAGAGCTTATAATTTCACAGGAACATTTTCTAGAGATACTCTGACGATTTTTCAATGTTCTTTGAAAAAAAAAAAATAGTCGGTTTTTTTGGGACACTCTAATATATATGTATGTATATGTGTATGTATGAATACTCACCAGAGATAATCATGTATGTACCTCATAGAAAACCTCTGAAGAAGAATGAGAAATAGTCTTTATTTTCGAAATACAAAATGTTCGAGCGCAGTCGTCTGCCGACACAAAGATTTTTTTTTCCCGCGCACAGTCACTATCCGTAGACTGAACGAATAATCGAATACAATGTAATGCACGGACGGAAAATAAACATGACCATTCAAGTTTGCGACAAGGAGAAGCCGCGTTGGGCGGGGGGCGACCGATGGCGTAACTTCATAAAACGAGACCACAACGATTCGTACCCGTTTTGTTTCAATCGTATTTTTCAAACATATTTTCAAATATTTACAAATGGTGAATGGTGATATTTATGAAATCATTTTGAAAATACTTCGTGCTGTGTAAAATTAATATTGCGCGATATGTTTTAATGTATATGGGACCTTCTTTTAGAACCAAGCACCTTTGTGACCGACACATTTTTGATTCAGCTGAAATTTTTTTTGACGAGTTCTATACCGAAAAAATAGGGATACGTATTCGAGGATTTTTATTTCACATATTTCGTAAAATAGAGGGGATCGAAAATTTGATAATTTGGTGTTTTTTAGCTTGGAAGACTCACTTTCAAACATTCACAACGCCGGTTCTATTCGAGTTGGAAAGTTCGTTTTTTTCATCTCAAAGCTAATGCAATGAATTTTATTACAACAATTTTTTCATTAACGATTATTCCGAAATTTATACTGTTATAAACAATTAATATGTTTTAATCGATCTTTAACGATTGCCCCAACCTCGTAGCGAGTTCTTAGCACAACCATCGTATTCGACGTCAAATTTTTTATCCATAACGTATTTTGAATTGATGGAGAATACGATGGTCGTGCTGAGAACTCGCTATGAGGTGAAGGCAATTGCTAAAAATCGATTTAAACATATTGATTATTTATAACAATATAAATTTCGGAATAATCGTGAATGAAACAATTGTTGCATCAAAATTTATTTTATTAGCTTTGGGTTGAAAAAACGAACTTTTCAGCTCAAACAGAACCGGCGTTATGAATTTTTGAAAATGAGTTCTCCGTGCCAGAAAACACCAAATTATCAAATTTCTGATCCCCTCTACGTTACGAAATATGTAAAATAAAAAAATCCTCGAATACGTATCCCTATTTTTTCGATATAGAACCCGTGAAAAAATTTTAAGCTACATCAAAATTGTGTCGGTCGATTTTTATCTAAATCTGTCGGATTCGTCAAAGAATGTCCCATATTCAAGGGTGTTTCACGGAACAATAAATTGAATTTGCTATATTTACCGTAAAACTATCTATATAATGATCAGTTCGGTCGTGATGCAATCGCTACACACATGACGTCATCATTTGCATGCAAAATTCGGGTCAATCCTGTTGGTATGGTTACCGACTCAGATTCAGGTCTTTTACCGACCGCGTTTTGTCTAATATTGTGTTGCGCTACTCCTCGGTGGAGAGTACCACCTTCGAATGGTTTGGAACCGAGGAAACTTACGCAGAGGGCGTTTCGATCGATTACAACTTTTAGATCCAGGTCAGCAGCACTTTAAGACGAGAATCTGGACCCGAAAGTGGCATCGCCCTAAGACCTGGATTACCACACTTATTTATCAACACGCCACGGAGTACCTCATCCATACCCTCCTCGTGCCGACGCATGACGTGTATCGCCTCTTCAAGTTTCACCTGCGTCCAGCTGCCTAGAACCATGCTGTATTCTGTTTTTGCGTTTACCTTCGCCCTGTGCAGTGCTCTCGACAGCAAGACAGACGATTCGACTAACGTCGCGATGAGGCAACTGAATCAGAACCCGGGAATCTTCTTGGAACAGTTGCAAGACCTACGTACATATAACAAAGAATGGACTCTGCTGAACTACGTAGACCTTCAATATTTATTCGACCGACTTGACCAAACATCAGAATTCTTAACCATAATAAAAGGAAAATTTTTACATTAATAAATTTTTGAAAAATGAATATAAATTTATTTATTTTTCAAAAATTTAATAATGTAAAAATTTTTTTTTTTCAAAATTCCTAATTTTTTAAAAGTATTTTAAATATTATAATATATGTAAATAAAATATAAATAATAAATTCATTAATAATTTTTTTCAGTTAAATAATTATATATAGTATATGTATATATATGTGTGTGTGCATAGGGTGCTTCATTTTTAGGCGATATTTTTTTTTTGTTTGTGCTACCTGAAAATCGGATACTTTATACAAAATAAAAAATTATGCCGCCGGGTAAAAGGCTTAAAGTGCAATAGCGGCTTAGCTCATTTAAAAATTCAATTTCCTATTTAAATAACACAGAAAAATTTTTCTATTTTATTCAAAAATAATTTTTTAAATTAGAAACCTGAATTATATAATGACTCGAGAAAATCGTTTTATTGTCTATAGTAAATTATTATTTGATGTAAAAATAATAAATCTAGATTTAGAAATGATTTGATGTGAAATATAATAAACATTCATCTTCGCAGCTCTATAACTCAAAAGCTGTTGGTCGGGGGGGATTTACGCAAAGGAACTTTTTGTAGCAAATTTTATGCCCTACAAAAGCTATACACGCGTTTTTTCCAAAAAAAATTTTTTCACGTCGAAAAATCAAGTTGAAACCGAAAAAAAAAATTTTTCCGTGTTATTTAAATAGGAAATTGAATTTTTAAATGAGCTAAGCCGCTATTGCACTTTAAGCCTTTTACCCGGCGGCATAATTTTTTATTTTGTATAAAGTATCAGATTTTCAGGTAGCACAAACAAAAAAAAAATATCGCCTAAAAATGAAGCACCCTATGTGTGTGCATATATATATATTATAATTTTTGATGAACTTTTGAAAAAAGAAAAATTTGAAAACAAAAAAAATATCTTACATTAATTGAATTTTTGAAAAATCAATACAATCATTAAAAAAATCCCATATATTTTTCAATTATTCGCTCACATATTGATCAAAATAAAAATATGATTCATTAAAAGAATGCCATTTAATGTACTCTATAGATTGCAATTTGGAACATTTATACAATGGATTAGAACTTATTGGGAAGTGTCGAAAAAACATACAGATAGATGAATTATTAATTATTCAATCTCATATTTTTCATTTTTGAAAATTGATTATTCATTACTTAAGGAAAAATAATTCATTCAAGTTTATGATTTTTTTGATTGTTAGATTATTCAATTCATTGACCACCATTCATATCCAATCATATTGATGTTTAACTATTACGTACATATTTATAAATTATATACTATGTTATTTTCATTGAATAGGAGGATGATGAATAAATTTATTATTTATGTTTTATTTTGATGTGTGTGTGTGTGTGTGTGTTATTTTTTTTTTTTTTTTTTTTTTTTTTTTTTTTCTAAGGGGGGGGGAATGCTTTTACGCATTCCAGGCATAGATGTTTTCTTAGATGTTTTGCATAGGTGGACTGCATATATTATTCGCCTGGATATGTGAGACTCAACTAGCGCCATACAAAAAAACTTGACACTAGCTACTACTCACTAAACCCTAAACCCCTTTTTCTTCTCTCCTCTGATCCCCTGCGGTACGACTGTGAAGTATTACTTCGCAGGGGGAGGTTTAGCTGCTGCTCTTCCTTCTGGTAGCTAAGGTGTTATTTCTTCCTTCCTTCCTTCTAGATCTTGTTTTCCGTTCTTCTTCCTTCAATGGAACGCAACTCTGTAAGCACTTCGGTAGCAAACGTGCATGTGGCGTTCCAGGCAGCTTCGGTTGACAGCATTTCTTCTACTATTGACTCTGGTGTGATTCTCTTGTTCAGGATCTTCTCTAACTCATCACGCTGAGGGATAAAACGAGGGCACTCAAGAAAAACGTGCTCTGCATTTTCAGCAACTCTTGGGCAGGCCGGGCACTCTGGAGAATCATCATGCTTAAAGCGATGGAGATATGCCCGGAAACAGCCGTGTCCTGACAGCATCTGTGTCAAATAGTAGTTGACCTCGCCGTGATTCCGGCCCAGCCAAACGTCAATCCTTGGTATAAGTCGATATGTCCATTTTCCCTTTTCTGCAGCATCCCATAGTTGTTGCCATCTTGCAATACTATATCGTCGCTCTTCAGTTCTCAGATCTTCAGCGCTCAGTGTAGATGACCTCTTTCGGTGGTATAGGTTCCGTCTTTCCTCAGCTAGAACTCTAAGAGGCAGAGTTCCAGAAATGACGCACACTGCTTCCTCGGATATTGTGCGAAAGGCGCTTGCAACTCTTAGTGCACTTAATCGGTAAACCGGTCCGGCTTTCCTCCATGATTCTTGGGTCTCCAGCGCGTCTGCCCAAACGGATATTCCATATGTGAGCACTGATGTGACTACTGAAGACAACAATTGTCTCCTGCTCTGCTTCGGGCCTCCAACATTCGGCATCAGTCTTGATAGACTGGTTACCACCGCTGATGCTTTAGCACTTACGTGTTCGACCTGTTGCTTAAAGTTCAGTCGGGCATCAAGCATCACTCCCAGATATCGGATAAATGGTTGCGATGTGATCTCATGCTCGCCGACATTCGGCTTGATGTTTTCGACAATCTTTCTGCTGGTGATGAGCACCGCTTCAGTTTTGTGCTTGGCTAGCTCCAAGTTCATCATATCCATCCAACGGTTGATCCGGCTAAATGTGATATCAAAGGCCAGATTTATTTCTTCCAGATGTTTCGCGACAATCACCACGGCTACATCATCGGCATATGCTACCAGTTTGACTTCTTTTGGCACTGCTATTTTCAGGAGACCATCGTACATGACGTTCCATAGTAGCGGGCCTAGGACTGAGCCTTGTGGCACACCACCGGTAATATTATACTCCTTAGGACCACTCTGTGTGTCATATCTAAGGACCCTGCTCGTGAAGTAGCTTGCTACCATCCTACACAGGTATCCTGGAACTTGTTTCTCTTCGAGGGCCCGCATGATGCAGTCCCAATTGGCGGAGTTGAAAGCATTCTTGATGTCCAATGCTGCTACCAAACAGTACTTTTTTGTACCACGTCTCCATCTCTTTCCGGCTATCGCTTCCTTGGCTGTATTGACAACCAGGTCGATAGCATCCAGGGTTGATCGTCCTTTCCGGAAACCATACTGATTTTCTGATAGGAGTGGATCGACTACGGCGTCTATTCTCTGGTGGATGATTCGTTCTAATATCTTACCCGCCGTGTCTAGCATGCAGAGTGGGCGGTAAGATGATGGCTCGTCTGGTGGCTTTTTTCCTTTGGGAAGCAGTACTAGTCTCTGTTGCTTCCATCTTCGAGGAAAGATCCCTTCTTTGAGACATGAGTCGTAGGTCTCTAAGAATAATTTTGGCGCTGCTTTAATAGATGTTTTTAGTGCAATATTTGGGATCCCATCCAATCCCGGCGCCTTATTATTCCCTACGCGATTGCATGCCTCCATCAGTTCTTCTACTGTGACAGGTCGAATGTCTTCAGAATTAATCTGCAGTGATGAATATATAAACTCACGTTGCCGCGGAAACAGCGTTGAGACGATCCTCTCTAGGAGCTGTGGACACGTAGGTGACGGTATTGGCTGGTATTTCAGGTGGGTCATGACCACCTTATACGGTCTGCGCCATGGGTCCCTGTCTACTTCTTCGACAAGTTCCTTCCAGCAGCGTTTTTTGCTATCTTTGATGGCCTTGTTCAGTTCTCGGCGGGCCTTTTTGTACTCCGCGACCAGCTCCACCGAGTTAGGTCTTCGATAGCCACGTTGCGATGTTCTTCTTTTCTTGAGACAAGCTGTTCTGAGGGCGCTAATCTGATCATTCCACCAATGCACCGAAGGTCTTTGATTTATACCACGCTTACGAGGCATGCAGGTGTCACACGCCTGGGTGATTTTCGTCATTAGGTTCTTCGTCTTCTCCTCAGCATCTCCTGTGATGGTCGAGTCCTTGTCTAATGCTACTACCAAAGCTTCCGAGTCAAAGTCTTTTACTTTCCATCCAACTGCATTAGTTTGTCTAGTTGCTCTTCGAGGGTTCCGACCAGCCGATATTTCCCAAAGTATTGCATTGTGGTCGCTGGCGGTGTAGGTGTTCATAACTGTCCAAGAATAGCTTCCTCTCAATAGACTGCTGCTGACGAATGTGAGGTCTATTATCGAACTAGCCTCTCCCTTGGTGTATGTTGGTGTTTCGCCAATGTTAAGAAGAACTACGTCCAGCGTGGCCATTGCTTCAAGTAATGCTTTACCTCGCGCATTGGTCTGCTTGCTGCCCCAGTCTACCGCCCAGGAGTTGAAGTCTCCGGCTATTGCTACTGGGTAGTACTGCTTTGCATCCTCAGTAAGTCGATCCAGGAATTCTGTGAAATCAGCAATAGAGAGGCTAGGTGGTGCATAGCAGCTATAAAAGCGGATACCGTTAACAGATGCTGCTACAAAGCCGTTGCTATTATTGCTCACTACGCTCTGGAAAGGAAATTTGCCACAGGACCAGATGACAGCTTTGGTGGTGCTGTCAGATTCCCAAGGTTGGTTATTCAGGTGTCTGTACGGCTCTGCTATTAGTACTAAGTCTAGCTGTAGTTGACGCACGGTCTGCATAAGCAGGTCATGCGCAGCCTCACAATGATTGAGGTTGAGCTGTAATATCTTCATTATTTCTTGCTTGTCTTCTTCTGAAGCGCCTCTTGGAATACCGGGCATCTATATGTGCCGGCATGGTGAGCAGCAACTTCTTCGCTATTCTTCTCAGCGCATAATACACATTTGGCTGGATTTTTACAGTCCGCAATTTTGTGTCCTTCTTCTCCGCATCTTATGCAGTGCTTAGACCGGTCAACTTTGCCCTTACACTGGGATCCAATGTGCCCGAAGTGCCAACATTTATAACATTGAACCGGTCTCATCGTCGCTCTTATTCGGCAGTTAACCCAACCGATTCGGATCTTGCCGTTTCCATCCAGTAGTTTTCGTGCTGTTGTCGCTGGTAGCGTCACTGTAGCCATCTGCGTACCTCTAAAGGCATTACGGATCTTTATTGCCTCTAGTGGTATCTCGCCAGCTTCCGGTTTCAGGGCGGCCTGGATATCTTCCTTCGTCGTGGTGTCATCGATGTCTCGAATCTCGATTGTCTCCTGTGGCCCTTTGCAGACTACTTTGGCGTCTTCTTGGAGGATGCCCGCAATGGCCTTCTGTAAGGCTTGGCCTTTGTCGGTGCTCTTCCTCGAGAGCGTAATCAACATGTCTCCGGCGTTGGTCTTGTGTACTTTGTCGACCGTATGACGGACCTGGTCTTCAGGAACGTCCTGTTTAATACGCCGCAATATCTCGGCATACTTCGCCTTGTCTGCTGGGCGGATGATCAGCGCGTCAGGCCTGATCCATTTGTGCGGTTTTTTCCGCTTAGGCTCCGGCCTGGTCTTCTTTAGAGACTCTTTTAGGAGCTGCTCTTTGGCTAGCCTCCTTTTCTCTTTCTTCGTCTGGACATCTGTCCAAACATTCGCGTCTTTTTTCTCAGCATTCTGCTTCGTCAGGTTTTTGAGAGGACTTGGTTTCAAGTCCTTCTTCTTTGTCATTCTGTTATCTGTTAAGCCCGGGGAGTTTCGGTTTTTTCTCTTGATAGACTTGATGACACTTCCACTTGTTTCTTCAGCAATAGATTCACCGTCACCATCGGCTCCGGTGTCCATTGATTCTCCTTCAATCTCCACAGCAGGTGGACTGTTTTTCTCCGGAGTAAGACGAGGAGTGAGTCGTCGAGACGACTGCCACTCTTCGTCCAGTGTTTTAAATCTGCGAAGGGCGGTGACTACACTGGTCGTCTTGCTCTTTATCTCCTTGTGGATGTTGACCTTTGATTTGACAAAGTCATGCAATTCGCTGGTCAGCGTTTCGAGGCGTTCCAGTGCTTGCGTCCTCTTCATCTCAGCGCCTGCTTCAATCGCTGCTTGTTGGGCGTGTAACCCGTTCTCACTCATGTTTGTTTCCTTTATATTACTCATATCCTTTTAATATTACCAGCGCATCGTACGGAGAGGAGCGGGTTGTCATAACTAGGAACGGGTATACCCTCGGAGATAGTAGTACTCCTACCCCAGTTCCCTGAGGCCTAGTCGACACTTAGCCAGTCCCGGAATACACGGACGGACTAGACTCGCTCGAGGCGGTGAAGATTCCGATCTCTATCACTCACTGCGTACTTCCTGATCAAGGCCCGAAGTGGCTGGCTCCTGAACTACTGCTATAACTTACACCTCGGCAGAGCAAGCTCACATCAGCCTTAGCCGGTATCGTCGGAAACTACGATACAGGTTCCGGACACTCCCGGTGGGTCACAGCAGAGAACGATCTTCTTGTTGCAGCGTCAGATGGGATGACCTGCCCTCTTGAGGTCAGGTGGTATGACCAACCCTTTTTAAGGGGAGTTTGTTTTACGGGGGTGTATTTTATTTAGCCCCTACCCTCTGTACCCTGTTAACTAAGAGACTCAGTCTCCTAGTATCATCCAAGGACAGCGAGCGTTCTCCAATTCCCATGGAGACGCGCCTGGTAGCAGTTTCTCTTCTGCCGCAGGTGTGTGTGTGTGTGTGTCAAATCCTATGAAAATCGCCACCGAAAATGACCGGGGGGGGGGAGGGGGGGGGGGGCGTGAGAGCGGGTGCGCCGTGAGTTGGGGGGGGAGACTAGGGGGGAGCTAGGGGGGAACTAGGGGCAAGCGCCGCCATCTTTGGATTAGAACTCTCATATATACACTACTAAGTATAATAACTATTTACATAATGAACCGTGCGGCATGTCCTATTAACAAGGAGTCCAGGAGTAGAGAGAGCTAGATGGAATCTTGTCGCGTACGGTCTCGCGCGAGCTCGTCTCGCTACGCAAAACTATCGCTGGCCAATAGATGGCTCGTCAAGTTTTATTCTGGCCATTAATCAAGATTATGAATTTGTTTATATATTACAACAGTGATAATTGAATGTGAGTGTGAAGGTGTGAGCGGTTCTGCGAGTTCGAAGCCGAACCACCGAAGAGTAAGTGAGAGAGAGAGAGAGAGAGAGAGAGAGTAAACATTAAGATAAAGAATATTGTAAGCTTCCCCGTCTCCCAATACTGTTGCTATCTTTTCATTAAACATTTTCATTTGGCTTTCATCATAAACATTTTGGTACGATAAATTGACATCCTCCAACCATATTCCCGGGAACGCCCTGTAGTGGACGTTCACCTCCTAACCCACATATATATAAATATAAACCTCTACCTAGAGGGTCAAGTCGTCGCGTGCGAGCCCGCTCCGCACGTGACAATAGTACGAATGCTATAAGTTGTTTTACGATTTGCGAAACGTAACAATCAAGCCTCGCTCCTTGCATACAATACAAGCTCGCACTGGACGGTGTTTTACTTATAATCTCAAAATCGTCAAATAAATGTGTGGTTTTTTCACACGTGACACTATTCCCTAATTTCCTGCATCTCAGAGGCAGAAACGTGGATAGTTGAGGGACTTTATTTTACTCGCTCTTTTGGCTCAAATTTATTTTTTTTTATTTGTGAGCTTGAAAAAAAGTATGGAACGATTGGCAACGGAAACAAAATGAGCGCCGTTTTCGCTTCAGAGAGCTCTCTTAAGCTTGCTGTAAAGCTTCGAGGGCGTATGAATGAGTATAAGCCCTTTTGACATTAGCACCGAGGTACAGTATGCCTATTTTTATTTTCAAAGTGCCGAATTTGTTTTCAGCTCTGCGACTATACGTTTTACGTCCCGCCGAATCTAACAAGCTGTTTCTCTTCTCATAGCTACGAACAAAATAGAAATAGAACTTCTATTAGTCGCGCATGTTGGCACACTCGTCGCCTCCGATCACTGTTTTCATATTTATAATATTCATCCACATGTTTCTAGTTTCTACATTCACAACACGTGTTTTAGTTTCATACAAGTGCGAATTATATATTTATTAATAAATTATATTCAGTAGTGATTTAAATTGAATATTTTGAATAATATTATTTACTATTCGTAAATATTGGTGAATAAAATTGTGCTTATATACTTTTTCAAGTGCTCCAATATAATTAAGGTAAACTATCCGTATGTATTATTATTTATGAATTATTTATTCAATTTCTATTCCAGTTTTCAAGATGGGTAAGACAAATGCGGAAATATGTAAGAACTATTACAGTTGAAAGCAAGCTGCCAAGGAAGCTGAAAAAATTCGGCAAGGCTTGTTTAATGATGCCAAAGAAGTATAACTTCTCACGCGCGTACATAGGTACACGCACCCATTTTTTTTCCTTTACAACATGATGACTTTTTGGCGGTGAACGCGTAGTAATTCCGACGTGAGCCAAATAACGACCACCCTAATATACATAGATATATGTATTGTAACGTAGCGTTTCAGAGTCGCCCGTCACAAGGGCACACAACCGTTATTATTTCTAGTTTACGCGTCCTCAGCAGCGTACTCCAACCGAACTCGATACAAAATAGGCAAAACCTTTAACTATGTAAAGTCAATTTATACTAGTTTTATTTTTATTGAACAAATGAGGCCCTATTTTCACACACAGTCACCTACAGTTACACACCGTCACATACAGATACATACACACTCATCCCAATTTCTACATCATTCTCGGATTTATCTTGGAGTTCGGTGAGACTTTTAAATAAGCAATCCTTCAAATTTTAACTTATCTAGGACGCTCGTTTTTCTCCCACGTTGGCACCTGCCCTGGGACTGGAATCCGGGATCAAAGTCGATGATTACAATAGATTCTCCACGTTGAATCTAGTTTGAAGTAAGTGGTGTATATACGCCGGTTCTGGACCGAAACCCCCCCTATCTCCCCCCTAGCCCCCCCCCCCCTCGACTCACGACGCACCCTCTCTCGCGCCCCCCCCCCCCCCAGTCATTTTCGGCGGCTATTTTCATAGGATTTGACACACACACACACACGCACACACACACACACACACACACACGCTCAATAATTCCTGTCAAGACTTGCTTGGCGCCGGAAAGCCGCACATAAATCAGATAGGGTAAGAACCCGCTAGATCTATTGAAAAATTCCATGAAATGACCCCTGAAGGAAGGTTTAAAATGGCGTTTCGAATGCTTTTAACAATTTTTTTATTTAACATCAATTACATTTAGTTTTCTTATTGTATTCTCAATTATCTTATTCTAAATTTTAACGAGTAAAATTATACATATTATTTTCGATATCCATATTAATTAAACATATCATTATTTCAAAATTGACTTATACCAATTTTTTAACAGTACCACTGATCGGATTATATTCAACAATGCGATCATGCAAGATCATGCAGTAGGCAGAAGTGTGTGGCGGGAACGTAATGCTACAGTCAAATTCCAATCGAATGTCCACAGGTTCAGTTTTCAATGTTTCGTTCTGCTTGGAGCAATCGATGACAATAAGGGGAGCTTGGTTTATAAATTCACGCCTCGATATCAAAGGCTCAGCTTCTTTGGTATGGTAGCTCATTGAAACCGAACATACATATCATAGAGAATGGTGGGGGATGTGCGGGCTCGGACTTGTTCGCTATAAAGAGTCGTAAAACCCAAGACTGTGTGTACACATACCATCCGGTGAAGAGCGGGCAAGATAAGATTTTTCTTACACCAAACACTGTTCGCCACTCGCTTTTCGTTGACCGATTTTTCCCACCACATGGCCCACGCTGCTTAACGACTCATAAAACTCAAAAACTACATTAGGCGGCGGCGGGTTCGTGGAGAAGGGGGAGGGGGTGAAAACCTGTTCCAACACGCTTTTAGGCAAGATGCAGCTGCGGAACTGGGTGACTTCAAACTGGCAGATAAACCGCAAAAATTTAGGGATGGTGGGGGCGGGAACTGCGGACCCCAGCCGTCTTGAGCGTCATTTTTTACATGTATTTCATCATCTCTGCAGAGTCGGGAGGGCAATAAAACCCAAAAATTTAGGGATGGCGGGTCGGATGAAGGGGGGGGGGGGGGGCCAGTCGTCTCTGACGTCATTTTTCCCTCCGAGATGCGCAGAACGCAGTGCGCACCGCGTCTCTGACGTCATTTTACCCTCCGATATGCGCAAAACGCAGTGCGCACAGTTTCCAAATTCTTGCGATCTATCGGCCTATATACACATAAGCTCAACGCATCCTATGCAGACTCGTCAGTCTTACACGAACGTGCAAGTCAAAAAAGTTATACAAAGTTCAGCTTATATCAACGTCAAAGTCATGGCAGTCGAAGCGTATATGGAACTTGCGGAGCAGATGGAGAGGACGTCCAATTTGCTAAGAGAGCAACCACCCGGAGGAGAGAATGACGTCGTCATCAATAATTGGGCTGATATTGGAATTGCGAATATCCAAGTTCTGCGCGATATTTCCATGCAACGAGGAACAACCGTTGGTGCGAAAATACGTATCCAACATACGATCGCACTCCTGCAATCTTGGGTGACGAAGATCAAGCAGTTGCAGCAGCGCACAGTGGTGACGGCTGGAAATATCGGTACTCCTGCGGGTGTACAATGGGACGACGTGGATAGCGCTTTTGCCAGCCGAATCAGAACGGGTGTTGTCACAAATCTCCGTCATAAAAATTTGGACGCCTTTCTGGACGATGTGCAGCGCGTCGTCACCGAGAAGTTGGAGCTGATACTGCGCGAGGAGGGAAATGTGAAGGTTAACCTCATATTATCGTGCAAATTCGAAAATGCCAAGCACGAAGAGATCTCCACCGAAGTTAAGAGTTTCAACACCTCCAACGTGGCGATTCTCCTCCCATCAAGCGATATAAATGGTTGGTTTATACGTGCACGGGGTGATCTGCAGTCAAATGTGGAAGATTTCGAGCAACGCGATTCCGGCTGGAGTATAATTCAGATCCTTAACATCGCTGTAAATATCAATCGCTACCAGCCTCTTGCCGCGGGGCTTCAACATTCGTCGACCTGCCCCAAGACATTCGACATAAAAAGGCTGTGATTAACGTGAGGAACGAGGACGAAAGATGCCTTCTCTGGTCCGTCACAGCAGCCCTCCACCCGGTCAACACCCTCACCGATAGGACTCGCAACTATCGTCGATATATTTCCGAGTTGGACTGTACAGGTATCAATTTCCCTGCTACTCTACATGATGTGAAAAAGCTTGAGAGATTGAATAATTTGCGCATCAATGTATATGGTATAGAATGTCAAACTTTTTCGCATCATGCAAAATCAAATAAAAGCGTCATCGTGCCAATTTATTTGAGTAAAAATTTGCATAGCGTAAACATTGACACGATTTATCTTCTAATGGTTGAGAGTAATCCGGAAGACGATATGACTGGTGAGTTCGCACCGAGATTCCACTTTGCTTGGATTAAAGATCTTTCCCGATTGGTGAGCAAACAATTGTCCATTCATGAACACAAAACGTTTTTATGTGACAGATGTTTGTGCCACTTTGGCGCGAAACATGTCTACGACAATCACCGACAAGATTGTATTACGCTAAATAAAGTACGCATGGAATTTCCCAAGTGTAAAGATTTAGTATTTTCCAATTTTCAAAACAAAGACACCGTTCCGTTTGCCGTATACGCCGATCTCGAATGTATATTAATCCCTGAACCTGTGGATGAATTTGAAACTCGTAAGACTTGTGAAATTCAAAAGCATATCCCGCACAGTGTAGCGTACTATGTACATTGCGCGTACGATGAGACTTTATCAGAGTTCCACGGTAAACGCGGTGTCGATTGCATAGATTGGTTTATGAAACAGCTCAAAGATTTATCAACGCAAGTAGAGTCACGCATCAAAAACATAATTCCGATGAAGTCTCTTACCCAAGTGCAACGCGATCGTCACATGCGCGCAAAGAATTGTTATATTTGGGAAAAACCGTTTACCCCTGAGGAGAAAAAGTGTTACGATCACTGTCACTTCACGGGTAAATATCGTGGTCCTGCTCATAATCGGTGTAATTTGAATTTCAGAGAGACGCACACAATTCCAATAGTTTTCCACAATTTGTCCGGTTACGATTCTCACTTTTTAATAAAATCCCTCGCGTCAACTTTTCCCGGTAAAATTACACTGCTACCCATAAATAAGAAAAAATATATATCCTTCACGAAACGCGTCGATGGAACAATGATGCACTTGAGATTCATCGATTCGTTCCGATTTATGGCTAGCAGCATCGATAAACTTTCCAAATATTTGACCGATACCGATAAACGCATACCATGTAAATTTTATAATAACCCGACTCAGTTCAGTTTGATGACCCGCAAAGGCGTTTTTCCCTATGAATACGTCGATTGTTGGGGGAAACTCGATGAACCGCGATTACCTGCAAAGAAGCATTTCTACTCGCACCTCTGCGATGCAAATATTTCAGACACCGATTACGAGCACGCGAAAACTGTTTGGAGAGAATTCCATTTGGAGTCATTGGGAGGCTATTCAGATTTATATTTAAAGACCGATGTTCTTTTGCTTGCCGATATTTTCGAAAATTTCCGCGCTAGCTGCTTCAAAACATACAATTCAGATCCGTTGCACTACTACACTGCACCGGGGCTTGCTTTTGACGCGATGCTCAAGCATACTAATGTAAATTTGCAACTTTTAGACAACCCTGAAATGGTGTTATTTATTGAAAGAGCCATTCGAGGCGGCGTAGCGCAATGTTCTAATCGACACGCTCGGGCCAATAATAGATTCATGGGAACAGATTTTGATCCAAACAAAGCGGAATCGTATCTCATGTATTTTGACGTGAATAACCTGTATGGTGCAGCTATGAGCGTGCATTTACCAATCGGTTCGTTCGAGTGGTAATATCAGCACATCGATATAACGAACCTTCCGGACGATTCGCCAATCAGTTACTTTCTGGAGGTAGATTTGGACTACCCTGTAGAACTCCACGAGGATCACAAAGACTTACCTCTTTGTCCCGAACATTTTACTCCTCCAGGTAGTATAAATGCCAAACTCGCGACCACCCTTCACCCCAAAACAAAGTATATATTGCACTATAGAAATTTGAAACAGTGTTTGAGTTTAGGATTGAAATTAACGAAAGTGCATAGAATTTTGAAGTTTGCGCAATCTCCATGGCTCGAGCCTTACATCACGCTCAATACAGACATGCGTAAGCAATCTAGGAATGAATTTGAGAAAAACTTTTACAAACTCATGAATAACGCTGTGTTCGGCAAGACTATGGAGAATGTGCGAAATCATAAAGATGTTAAATTGGTTACAAAATGGGAGGGAAAAGGTGGTGCGAGAACCCTTATTGCCCGAGCAAACTTTCACAGCTGCACCGTATTTGACAGCGCTGTCTGACGGCTTACCGAGAGTTGACTCTTCCACAGTGTTTAATACGCAGCAAAAACCACGAAGTAAGCACGATCGTACAAAAAAAATTGGCTCTGAGTTGGCAGGATGACAAGCGGCAATTGATACCTGGACAGACCGACACCGTACCTTGGGGGTTTGTCCCAGCCCCCCAATAGCTATAGGATAAACTTTAAACATAGAATTAATGTAAATATTTGATGTTTAACGCCTCGAACGATCCACCATCGGGCGGAAACGTTTCATGATCAATACGATATTTAATGGATTTGAAGTTTCAAAATGCGAATTCATATACTTAACAATTGTTTATTTATTTATTATTGATATATCAAGCAATTATTCATATTTATTCGTTTACCACGAGAAAAGTTTTCAGAAAATGAAAAAAAATTTTCAGGAAACGAAAAAACTTTTCAGAAAATGAAAAAAAGTTTTCCAAAAAATAAAATGTGTAATAATCGTATGGCAAAATTGCATATTATCATTATTATTATCACTATTATTATTATCATTATTATTATTATTATTATTATTTTCGTAGTACATGCGCGCACAAAGGGGATAAAACGTGGAAATATTTGTATATTCAAAATCTTTTATTGTAATTCGGAAAATACATACAAATTATGTTACATGTCTGTTTTATTTATCCAACTATTGTGCGAATTATCAAAACCCGACCACTTCACATAGAACAGATTCCCCCATTTGCGTAACACTTTCTCCACAAGGTAGCCGTCGGGATATTTCACTTTGGTGAGCTCTTCCTCGTAGAAGCCCCCCTCAATGGGATGATCTTGATAATCGGTAAGTTTGTAGGTGGGTGGATTGGTATTTTTCACCTCACTCACGGTAAATATTTCTGTCGTCCAATTGGATGTATAGCCTTTTTCGAATACATTCTTGTACTCGCTGATTCGAACTCGATCGCCTACGCTGAATTTCCGCGCTCGATCACTTCGTTTGATTTGCCGAGGCTTGTACACGCCACGATACAGCTGTTTTTCATTCTCCGTGCTAACATCCTGTAAGTTTTATTCAAATCGTGCGATGTTTGGTATTCTTGTAGGACTTCATTAAATCATCCAAAATATTAATCCACTTGTGAAATCCTAGGAGAGTAAACCACGTCCACATTTTATTTTTTCAATGTTCGACTAAAAACGTTCGCATATCGACGCCTTTATGTTGCTGAGTGTCAAATACATGTTGATATTGTGCTGCATCATGAGGGCTTTCAATTTGATGTTGTGAAATTCTTTGCATTGATCAACGTATAGATGTGCAGGTATACGGCTCTGGGTTAGTACAGATTTCATAGCAGCAGCCGCATCTTTCCCCCCACCACGGATGAGGATGAAACAAAAATGTGACAACGGTGTTAAAGTGGGTAAGCGTGTCAAGGATGCGCAAACTGCAACGATAAATAACATCACGTTTAATGATTATAAGAACCGTCTGAGGGGCTTACCAAGAGTTGATCAACCCCACAGTGCTTAATACATAGTAAAAAAATGCGAGGTTAGCTCCAATGTACTGAAAAATTGATCATGAGTTGACGAGACGGTAATATGCAACCGATACCTGGGCAAACAGGCACCAGAACTTGGAGGGTGTGCTGCAACCCCGCAATGAACTAGCCGTAGGCTGGAACTGAGGGCATAGAACCGTTGTAAATATATGCGTTTGACATCCATGGCGATAGTTCATGAAGCAGAGACGTTTTGCCGGCAATACGATATTGAGCAGATCGAAGTTTTAAAATTCGAATACCGTGTAAATTCATGTATTCACCAATTATTTATTTATTTATTATTAATATATTGAACAATTATTCATATTTATTCGTTTACCACGAGAAAAATTTTCAGAAAATGGAAAAAAGTTTCCAGAAAACGAAAAAAAGTTTTCAGAAAATGAAAAAAAGTTTCCAGAAAACGAAAAAAAGTTTTCCGAAAACTTTTTTCCCATTTGATTAACACGTAAAAAAAGTTTTCAGAAAATGAAAAAAAGTTTCCAGAAAACGAAAAAAAGTTTTCAGAAAATGAAAAAAAGTTTCCAGAAAACGAAAAAAAGTTTTCCGAAAACTTTTTTCCCATTTGGTTAACACGTAAAAAAAGTTTTCAGAAAATGAAAAAAAGTTTCCAGAAAACGAAGAAAAATTTCAGAAAATGAAAAAAAGTTCATCAAAAAATAAACTGAGCATTAATCGTATCGAAAAATTATAGATTATCATTATTATTATTATCATCATTTGAAGGCCTTTGATCACGGCAGGCGATAGTGGAGGTGCCCCCTGCTACCAGGGTCCGGCACTATCGACGTCGAGGCCACCTGCAGCCCCTTCTTCCGCAGTCTAGGAGGACCGCGATCCTCGCCCCTTCCAAGGTCGTCGCAAGAGCTGTCATTGCTCGCGTAGTGATGACCCCTGGATTCAGAGTTCGCGTGATTGAGGTACGCATACGACGTCCTGGCGTGCAGCTTCGGGGCGGCACAGCCAAAATATTAGTCCACTTGTGAACTGCTAGGACACAGCCGCCCCTGAAGCTCCGCGCCCGGACGTCGTATGCGTAGCTCAATCACGCGAACTCTGAATCCAGGGGTCATCACTACGCGAGCAATGACAGCTCTTGCGACGACCTTGGAAGGGGCGAGGATCGCGGTCCTCCTAGACTGCGGAAGAGAGGGGCTGCAGGTGGCCTCGACGTCGATAGTGCCGGACCCTGGTAGCAGGGGGCACCTCCACCATCACCTGTCGTGATCAAAGGCCTTCAAATGATGATAATAATAATAATGATAATCTATAATTTTTCGATACGATTACCCACATAACACAGGACGTCCACGGGATATCCCAAACATATCCCAAATGTCCTTAAGATATCCCGGATATCCTCAGGAGGTCCCGAATATTCCGGGAATGTCTTGGACGTCCTCTGGAGCTCCCAGGGATATCTCACAAGATTTCATGAGTTGGTTAGTTTTTTGACACAAATAGGACATCCTTAGAATATCCTGATGATATCTTCTGACGATATCTTTGTAGTGAATTATGTTGCATCAGACTACTACGAGAAAATAATGTGGGAGTATCTCATTTATAAAGCCGGAAAAACTTTGAAAATTATCGACCGCAATGGTATTTTGGTTGAGGCACATCACATGTTGCGCGCTTTGCTGTCTCGTAATATTAAATATATACAGGATGCGCCGAATATGTGCGCAACACCGTTGTAGCAGATCCGACCTAACCTATATTCCGTTTTCACATCAGTCTTTACGTGCAACTAATAATTTGATCGCATAACATCAAAGATCTATAAATTACATATAATATATAATATATAGTATAATATATAACAATAAACAGCAGTAACATCAATAGTAATAGTGACAATAATATAATAACGATAATATAAAGTATAAAAAAAAATTCAAGGTGAATTTAAGTTCTGAAATTCTCAGACAAATTTCGTGTTTCTCTCAAACAAAAAATTTACTATCATATTAAATTTTTCTAAACTCCCTACTTACTGCTGAAATTTCATTCCAGCATTTATATAGCTGTGGTTTGGTATGTTTTTTTTCCAAATAATATAAAAAATTCTCAGATCTCAAAATTTTTCATGTGCTTCAAGTTCTGAATTTGATCGAAAATGTCAACAGGCTTTCATATTATAATATGATTAGTTGTTCAACAAAAGTTCCCCAAATTTGAATTTGATTATAACAACCAATTCTTAATGTTGCTATATTCGAGGTTCCATTTGTGGGAACTTTTCCACGGAAAAACCGGGAATCTCACAGCATAGAAGGCACAGAACAGTTTACGTTGACATGAAATTTCAGAACTTCAGGCACATAAGTTTTCCGAATTCTCGAAGAGAATTTTGAAAAAAATATCAAAATCTTCAACAAATTTCATATAATAACGTTTACCAGTAAAGTGAATAGTGATCCAGAATTTGAAATAAAAACTTGAACTTCATGAATAGCGGTTACGTGTTCCGTTACACTAACAATTTGAGAAAAGATTGGCATAATCGTCGCGAATTTTGTGCTCCGTTTCCAGTCGATACAATATCTCTAAAAACATGCCCAAAGAAAAAACTTTGAAGCCTGTCCGGAAAATATCTGAGCGTCAACTCCGGCGGCAGGTCAATGAGGAAAGTTCACTAGAGTACCTAAACATTTTCCAACGTAATGATGCGAATATGGATGAAATGCGACTGATATCTTCTTCTGATAATAATGCTTCCGTGTTGTCAGAAACATCAGATTTTGCAAGCTGCGCTGAGAAGAATATATTCAGTGAAAATGTAAGAGAATCTTGTTATATCTCTGATAAAAATCATGAAAACGCCACACCTCCAGATGAATCCATTGTGGCTGAAGAGCCATATAACGAACCAGAAGTTTGGTATTCATCTGACTCATCGGAGAGCAGCGAGTTAGCTACTGCTGACAATGAGTCAGTATATGTTGAAAAGCCTCCTGTACCTACGTCTGAGGATTACAACCTGCAATCTTTTCTTGCTCAGTGGGCGGTATGCAACAGAATTCCACATGTGGCTATATCGTCGTTATTGAAGAAGCTAAGGCAGCATCCATGTCATTCGCACTTACCATCTGATCCCAGAACTCTACTAAAAACACCAAGGTCTACGATTACAACGGATGTTCACCCAGGAAAATATATTCATCTAGGCCTTGCTCGTGGATTGAATCAATTACTTGTCAAGTATTCAAGTGAAATAGATACCGATATTGAGTTAGCCATTGGTATTGATAGTCTCCCCATATCAAAGTCGTCCAGGGGTTTTCTATGGCCGATTCTGGGATCAATCGTTGGGTTTAATGATGTATTTATGATTGGAGCATATTATGGCAATGAAAAGCCTGGTGTCGCCGGCGACTTCATGCGAGATTTTATACAAGAAGCTAAAGACCTATGTGAAAATGGATTATCGTTTCAGGATACGTTGTACACGTGCAGTATAAAATTCTTTGTATGCGATGCTCCAGCGAAGTCGTTTGTTTTGAATGTCAAAGGATGTACTGGGTATTCTAGTTGCACAAAATGTACAATTGAAGGTACCTATGCCAATGGACGCATCTGCTTTCCAGAATTAACTGCACGGGAAAGAACCGATACAGATTTTAGAAACAAAACGGACGATGTTTATCATGCAGGAGATTGTTGCCTTGAAGAAATTCCACGTTTTGACATCATCAAAGATGTACCATTGGACTATATGCATCTAGTCTGCTTGGGAGTTGTGCGAAAGCTTCTTTACTTGTGGTTATTTGGGGACCTAAAATACCGTTTGCCACATCGCAATGTTTTTTCAATTTCAAATGCTTTAGAAAAACTCAAGGGGTTTATCCCTTTAGAATTTGCACGGAAGCCACGGTCTCTTGATTTTGTGAAACAGTGGAAAGCCACAGAATATAGACAGCTCTTGTTATATACTGGTCCAATTGTTCTGAAAGATGTATTGCCATATGATGTTTACATGAATTTTTTGACACTTCACGTTGCAATAAGAATTTTGTGCAGCACCAATACAACTTCACTTTTCAACTATGCTCACGACCTACTCAAACATTTCGTTACATCATTTATGATACTTTATGGAAGGCACAGCGCAAGTCACAATATTCACGGCCTCATCCACATTGTACAAGATGTTAAGAATTTGGGTATTTTGGATAGCTTCAGTGCCTTCAAGTTTGAGAATTATATGCAAACTTTAAAGAGACTACTAAGGAAAAGTGATAAACCGTTGCAACAAATTTTTAGGCGCTATGTTGAAATAGAAAACAGCTCAGAAAGTACCACATCAAAAAAACGAAGTTGTAAATTCGAAGTACTCACACAGTCTTCTCATTACGATGGGCCATTGCCAGACGGCTGTGAGAATCCACAATATAAGATTGTTAACTATTCAGACTTTAAATTAAAAGTGGACAGCTTGGCGGACAACTGTTGCGGTTTAGTGAATGGGGAAATAATTTTGGTGAAAAATATTGTGTATGACTCACGTAAAGGCATACTTGTTTTAACAGGAAATGAGTATGAGGAAAAAAAACAATTTTTACACTGAACCATGCGACTCTTCATCACTTGACATATGGTCAGTTGGAAAACTGTCAGAGTTGAAAACATGGCCTTTAGAAGATGTTCGCCAAAAGTACGTGAGATTGCCATATGGATCCAACAACTTCGCGGTTTTTCCGATGCTACATGTAGAACTTAATTAATTTGAGAACAAAAAATAATGATAATAATGATAATGATAATGATAATGATAATCAAAAGAAGAAAAAGAAGAAGAATTAGAAGAAGGAAATCATCAATCAATATGTTAATAATGAATAATAAAATAAAATGGAATATAAAATGGATGTACCCACGTTAGGTACATACCTGCGCTGAGGGACCTTGTACACATTATCATCGCATACGGCCCTAGCGCGTCATCGTGAGCGCAACACGGCCCCCCCTCATATGCGCAAAAATCATGCGTGGCAGTTAGCCGGCCGGTATTAACCTGTAACTGGTGCAAGAGCTAACGAAACTCGGCACGTGCTCGGCACGTTGTAACAGTCACGGTGTTGACGAGCGATTCAAACTGTTTTGTGAACGAGAAGACACGTGGGCTGTTTCTACCTATGCAGGGTAAGTGCAACAACATTCTAACTCCTATTTTTCTTCTTGTAAGCTACACGATTTGTGCGATATTCTTGATATACACAGAAAAATCACATTAACGAAAATGGAATATGGCGACGCATCAGTGCAAAACATCTAGATGTCTCATATTTCGGACTATTAAGACGATTCCGTAACCATATTTGGCTAACATAAACGGGCAGGTAGCCGAGGTAGAATCACGCTAAATCTCACGTGAAAATTTACGAGGTATTACGGTCATAGCCATAGTTTGGCTCATTAAAAGTAAGTAACACCGATAGCGTGGTTTCTACTTCGCGCACGCGTGAGTGCCAAGTCACGGGAAATTTTTGCGTAACTCGAATAGAGTGTCGAACCGTGTGAATAGTAGTTTTGTTTCGAAGAATTGAAGTACCTATACGAAAAAAACTTGATACGAGGTGTTGCGAATTGTGTTCCGCATTATTCTGTGTCTTTTTGACCCCTCGAGGGCACACCTTCGTAGAATTACATAAAGTGCACACGAGATCAAAATAACTCCAAGCAATTTTCAAATTCATATACCTCAAAAAGTATGCATTCTTTCGGGTAAAACGTAGAGACACTTCTTGAAGCTAAAAAGTCATGTTTTAACCCAGTTTTATTACTTTTTATGAAAAAAATTATTATTTTTTCTCAATTCATAGTCATTTCAGAGGTTTCGAGATTTTATAATGTTCTACAGATTGTTGTGTTGCCTGTTTCTCTTCTTAAAGTTCTTTGTTCACTGGTTTGTATAGTATTCGCGTAGATAAATTTGAGAACTTGTGAGAACTCCCATTTCAGACTCAAGCATTGCTAGCAGAACGAAGTATCATTTTTTATTTCCAGTTATTGGCAAAGTAGCAAACCACTTGCAGAATTTAAAATCGGAAAGCTTTATTGAATGTGTATATTCAGCATTGAAGACGTATGCACGTTTCAATACACCCATATTAGTATAGTTGTGTAGGTGGTTCTATATTTGTTACAAAAATCATGATCAGGATTTGCTTACAGTGCTGAAAGTATCTTGTTGAAAAACTGTAACTATTATTTGAAAATATTGATTACCTAGAGTATTTCTTTACAGTGTAATTTAAGAAAAGTCATGGCGCAATCCAAAAATTATGTCATTGTAGAGTTTGAGGATGGAATTCAATTGATAGCGAGTAATTGGCTAATTGAAGAGACCATGGAAGCTTACTGGCCTAATTTTACAACGATGAATCGATATTACAAGGCTGTGCAAGTATTGGAACCGATTAAAGATTCGTGGAAGTTGTTCAAAGTAAAACGTATACTGGCCAAAACTTGTAAGTTAATTTTTCTTTGCACCCGTGGTATAGGCTCAACTATGTACTACGATGACCAGAATTAGTATTCAGTCTACCATCGTTTTCTTTTTGAACGAGTTGGGTACAGATAAAACATTATAGTTTGTCCGTTCGGTTTAGGTGGACATTAACCAATAAGGTTACGAGAAATTATGAGTAATCTGAAATCCTCAATATCATATTATAAACATTTGTTTGACCGCTTTCGTTACTAGACTGCTATTCTAGACATTAATATTTTGAGCTTTGGATCCATTTCTGATATGACGTCACTTTCTCTCACGTAGCCATCTTCCTTAACTGAATGAACAAGCTGTATTTAAGTCGTGTATTGTGAAAAAGAATTGTAATGTAATTCAGTAATTGCCAATGATGAATTTTTTTTACCTCAAATATATTTACAAAATTTTAGATAACTATGAGAAAGGAACAAAAATTTTAAAAGATGCGGAAATATTTTCCGATCTCAATTCGGATGTTGATGATACATGTCTAAAATTGAGACGAAGAACACATGCTCGCTTAGTATATTCTGATAGCGATGATGAGGAGTCGGGTATGGAAAATAACAGTCGATCCAAAATTCCTCCTCTTCCTAAGCCCTATGTGAGTGAACCATTCATTCCACCGCAAAAACCGATAAAAAACAGCAAAGCATCAGCTGTTACTTCAAGGAAAATGGGATGTCACGAGCCATTGAACAATAACAACTCAGATTTCGAGGATGCGGAAATCCATTGCCCCAAGCAGACTGGCAAATATCTTAATATCCAAGAGCACTCAGAAGACGATGCTGAATCAGAATGTTCACTTGCTACAAACACACTTGCAACGGCAACTCTTCCACATACTAACAATACAACGTCTATCAATCCTAAACAACATAACAGTAATCCACAAGTTACACACGCACATAGGGAAATGCCAGCCAAGAAAGTAATACAACCCAAAAATGTTGATCCAGATTTGGAAAGCTGTATGCGGAAGACAAATATGAATGAACCTACTATATCTCTTGACAATGAAGGTAAAAAATGAAATACGTTAAGTAATTCCATATCTTGAGACATCAACTTTTTTTTCCAGATTTCAGAACTTATCAACGCTTTGTCATACGCTCTTTCACTATGCTGAAAGCCAAAATCAATAATGTTATTGATGTTGTGGAGGTGATGAGTAAGAAGCTAGATGGTATAAAATGTACTGATAATATTCCGGATGCGAATCAAGAAGCTGATAACCCCGAACTTGAAGTCATGAATCTTCTCCCAATTTGCCATGTAAAAATGTTGCAAAGAGTAGAAAAAGAATTAACGAACAATGCGATGAAACAAAAATTGGTGAGTATATAGTTTTTTATTCCAAATATACCAAAATAGATTTTCCTTCTGGCATTCAACAATTTACAACTATTGTAATGGCGTTTGCTATAGAAAGCAATTGAAATTTGAAAGAAATTGCTTGTTTTGTTGGTAACATGGTAAAAAAAAGCAATTTTTTTGGCAGATTTTCATGAATTCATACAGCAAGCACCATTCTGTAACAACCAAGGTGTTAGATGGTAAATAAAAATTCTATTTTATTGCTCTATTCAAGAGTAACCCAATAACCTGCAGTAATAGTAATTTAATCAAGTATAGCATTGCCTTAACCAGATGATCTGAAATTTACACACATATTGACTTCAAAAGTTCCACACAAGTAGTCAAAGATGAAATATTTACGCAAGAATATTGTAAAAAAGATTAATATTGACATTAAGTGAGGTCTCCCCTTACTATATCTGTTTCATACATGTCCCGAAGTATAACAGGTGAAGCACAAAGGCACCTCCGATGTAAACTATTAGCTGAGGAGGTTCGTTTGAGCATTTCTGTAGAGGACACTTCGTTAGTATTTACACTATTGAGCACAGAATTTTCTAAAGTGGAATCAAGTTTCATGCACAAGCGATGGAGTAGTTCAATCATTTTGAAATAGACCTTTCACAATCAGTTCCAAAGGATATGATTATGTACATTTAAAGCTGCTAAATAATCTTTTGCAGTTCAAAGAATTTCGAGATACCAAAATAACCGTTCAAATACCTTTTTCTGAAATGACAACTTGCAGGTTATTGCTTTCTGATCACTTTCTCTTTGTTGACTTCTCAGCTCTTCTGTTTCCTTTTTAGTAATATTACGTTTACACTCACATTCTTCTCGAGTCTACTCATTTTTCTCATTTGTTATTGAAAAATCAGTTATACCAGATCCCTATAACAGTAAAGACAAATGACTTGTGACTGAAAACGTTAATTCAGAAATATTGTGAATTGTGAGTTTTGATTTAGTGGAAAATTTGGTATTATTCATTTTAATTTGATCAATTGTATTGAACATTTTCCAGATGACAGCATTACTAAAAATCGGTGGAAGTGATTACAAAAACACTACCACTAGATTGATGGAACGGCTTTTCAGCAATTATGTAGCTGAGAAATTTAGCTGGGTCGGGTCAAAAGGAAAAAGAATTTTTTCAACACTTCATTTGTGTCGTGTTATTCTAGGTAAACTGATTCATACCATATTCAATTAATTGTAACATTTATTATGCACGTTGGTAAAATGTCCATAACTTATTTACATTCTAACGTTATTGTAGATGTTGTCGGGAAAGCATCGACCACAAATTTGGTCACAGAAGATATGATTGCGAAAGTCATTAAAGATTGGTTACGGCACGCGAAGGAACGATTGTCACGAGAGAAACCGTGAATATTAGATTTATTTAGTCATGTTTGTTCCTATCAATATGAAACAAACAAATAATTGCATTATGTCGAGCAGAATGTTCTCAGAAATATCTGTTCCAAATTGAATTGTAAATCTCATAATGTATACACTTTCAGGCCCCTATCTTTGCACACAGATGCAGAAGAAAACTCCGCCAGAGAACCAGATGCCGAAGTAGAACTTAACGTTCCTGGAGTAGCTGAAGGGACTGATTATTCCAACTAGTACGTTTTCTTGTTCTTACTACAAAATTATTATTTTCTCAAAACTTGCCTATAATGAGATGTTTTATTAGGGAATGATTCAGATATTAATCAGAGTCCTTGTGTTGTCTTAGCTTCTCTTACCAGCTTGAGAATCAACAACGGACCCGTTTATACAAAAGTTCGGTTGTTCAGAAGGGGAACGTTAACGTAGGTTATTCGTCTTTTATTTTAAAACATTGGATTTCGTACTTTCAGTAACTAGGACATTATTGCAATGTGTGCTAATAAGAAACACATACTTCGGACCTACCGATAAGATACCACGTATTTCTTATCCTTTTACGCAGATGATACGTGTTCTTTTATCCTAATGCATGAGATAATTGTTTCTTATTAGAAGCCATTGATTTGGATGAACCCATTTTAAAGAATCAATCTAGTCCTAAGTCCTATACACATATTGGCTCTACCAAGCAGCGCTTTTGACTATGTATCGTTCTACGCTCAATGTATACATTGTTCACCCTTATAATCTTATCACATTATAAATGTATTGTACAGCTACATCATTACACAGTACTTCTAAATGAGAAAAAATCTTTCAAATCTTTCATATTTCAAAAATTTTGAACCAATCGGTACTAAGAATTGAATAGAATCTATCTGTTGAAAAAATTAAATAGGCGGCAACATTTTTTTTTTTTTTAGCGACTTCATGTATAGCATAATACAATTATAACGATAATGCATCGCTATATTTTTTTCAGAAATACACGCACATACCAAATGACTGCCTAAATTGGCATTACATGATGAAAATATCTGATGCTTCTGCGACTGTGATTATAAAATTAAGTGGCACATTTCTATCCGTCTGCTGGTTGGATGGAAATAAAGCTAATGCCTTTTAAGTATTATTATCCTTTAAGTTCGACAGCGCTTTAAACAGCGGTTCAATTACTATATTATTTATTGCAATACATTGCAAGCAAAGCAAGTTTTATGTTTCAAATAATACTATGAGATAATGACTGACTCTACGTACTACATGATGTAGCCAAACTAATCGTAAGTATATTATTGAAGTTCCTTATGGACGATTCCGTACTATTTCCCATATTTCTGTGTTGATTAAACAAGATAGTATGTTTTTATTTTGGTAATGTGTTAGTATTTTTTTGGTATAGTTATTAGGTATTGGCTGCATTCTCATTATGTTACTAGTATTCAATTTTGTTTCACTATTTATCGTTGAAAGTAGGTTGGAAATGCTCTGTGCACTACATTCCACCGTGCTTTGATTATTGGATTAATGATCGTTCTACAATGATATTGTTAACCGTATCATTCGTAGCTTTTTATTTATTATCGTACGTTTTTATATATTCCGATGTCCTATGTAGTATTTCTATTGTTTCATTCCACTTAAATCCTATCGGGTGTAGCAATATTGCATTGTAAAAGTCGATGTAAAAAGTCAGATTTGATGTGAAGCATTACAAATTAATGAATTAATTTGAAAATTAATTTTACTGGTATTGAAATGAAAGGCATGGAAGGTACAATGCAAGAACCTGTGCAATGATGTCTATCAACTGGAATGTAGTATCAATAGGTTAGACCGAGAATACATTGAATGTCGCTCATAGTTTGCTTACGTCTCTTATATGACTATTGGTAATTTATTTTGAATTACTTTCCAGCGGGCGATGATCTGACAAATGAGAACATCTTTGGTTGATGTTAAAAGAAGACCCTTCTTAAACTTGATTATCAACGGCTAAAAATTAATTTTATCTCTAAAAAGTACATATCCATTATACATAATGTCCACGACTATATTTTTAGGGATCGATTTCGAGATTCGATACTTTTTGGTAATGAAATTAATTTTTTTGCCATTTTCAACCAAGTTTCAGCAGAGTCTTCTTTTAAGGAGGTTCATGGCGTCATCGATTTCATATTTTTACCGTAATGACAACTATTTATAGCTGGAGTTTTATAAAAAAAATGAATTGACATTTTTATAAAATGTTTCAAATTCCAAATATCGTGTCATAAAAAAAGATTATGATCAAAATAGTTTAATGAAGTCATTTGCTGTACTTCATCTTGTTACAAAAAGGATCTATATGGAATCACATTTGTCAAATTTATGCAAATTGACTGAATATATGTATATTTATGCACCTACCACGTGAAGTTTGTTTGCTCTTAAACCAATTGCCAATGAATTTTAATGACAGTAGCAATTAGTGATTCATATGTGCAATAAATGCTTCAGTACAGAACTCTTATTAGGCTGTTTGAATAAATAGTAAATATAATCACATTTATATAATTAACTTGTCTTTCATTTCACATAAAATACTCACCCTGAAAAATTATCATTGTTTGCGAAAACAATTCGAATAAGAAGCCTGGCTTCTCAACCAATTCAAAATAAGTATTCACGCGTTTACCGCAAAATGCTATAATATTTGAAACATTGCATGTGTCGAAAAACCCATGACGTCAAAAATTGACTTGACGAAGGCCCAAAATTGGAAAGTCTGATCAAATTTTTCCGTGAAGACATTGTTATATGTGATACCGAAAATGTGCTGATATTCGTTTTGTGTGAAACTGCCACAATAATCGAAATTATACTTCAGTACATGTAGTTACGTCTCGGCCCTGAAGGGTGCTCTGAAAGCTGAAATTGTTATCTATTGGTTTCAGCAAGAATAACAGTGATACATGCGAAAAATAATACATTTATTACATGATCGTATTCTGTTATTTTTGCTGAAACCAATGAATAATAATTTTAGCTATCCTCGTCCCTATATATTAACAAAAGACCGCTTCTGGGTCGAAACATAATTTCTACCAGAGCTTAATTTCATTGCTTTTTTACATGGCTTTTTTACACCAGAAAGATACCAGTGAAAAAAGGATGTAACAATTATTACCGAAAATATCAAATCAAACCAATCCCAGACGCTCCGGGAAGGTCATTAAAAGGATATCCCTATGACGTCCTATAGATATTGTCAGGAGGTCGTGAGTTATCCACCGTGGACATCCTGAAGATATTGTGGGATCGGACATTTTTATATCCCTAGGACATCCACGGGATATTGTGGGATATCGTGGGATGATCCCTGGATATCCAGAATATCCCAGTCTGATGTCCACGAGATATCCTAAGGATGTACTTGTGCTATGTGGGTAATGCTCAGTTTATTTTTTGATGAACTTTTTTTCATTTTCTGAAATTTTCCTTCGTTTTCTGAAATTTTTCTTCGTTTTCTGGAAACTTTTTTTCATTTTCTGAAAACTTTTTTTACGTGTTAACCAAATGGGAAAAAAGTTTTCGGAAAACTTTTTTTCGTTTTCTGGAAACTTTTTTTCATTTTCTGAAAACTTTTTTTCGTTTTCTGGAAACTTTTTTTCATTTTCTGAAAACTTTTTTTACGTGTTAATCAAATGGGAAAAAAGTTTTCGGAAAACTTTTTTTCGTTTTCTGGAAACTTTTTTTCATTTTCTGAAAACTTTTTTTCGTTTTCTGGAAACTTTTTTCCATTTTCTGAAAATTTTTCTCGTGGTAAACGAATAAATATGAATAATTGTTCAATATATTAATAATAAATAAATAAATAATTGGTGAATACATGAATTTACACGGTATTCGAATTTTAAAACTTCGATCTGCTCAATATCGTATTGCCGGCAAAACGTCTCTGCTTCATGAACTATCGCCATGGATGTCAAACGCATATATTTACAACGGTTCTATGCCCTCAGTTCCAGCCTACGGCTAGTTTATTGCGGGGTTGCAGCACACCCTCCAAGTTCTGGTGCCTGTTTGCCCAGGTATCGGTTGCATATTACCGTCTCGTCAACTCATGATCAATTTTTCAGTACATTGGAGCTAACCTCGCATTTTTTTACTATGTATTAAGCACTGTGGGGTTGATCAACTCTTGGTAAGCCCCTCAGACGGTTCTTATAATCATTAAACGTGATGTTATTTATCGTTGCAGTTTGCGCATCCTTGACACGCTTACCCACTTTAACACCGTTGTCACATTTTTGTTTCATCCTCATCCGTGGTGGGGGGAAAGATGCGGCTGCTGCTATGAAATCTGTACTAACCCAGAGCCGTATACCTGCACATCTATACGTTGATCAATGCAAAGAATTTCACAACATCAAATTGAAAGCCCTCATGATGCAGCACAATATCAACATGTATTTGACACTCAGCAACATAAAGGCGTCGATATGCGAACGTTTTTAGTCGAACATTGAAAAAATAAAATGTGGACGTGGTTTACTCTCCTAGGATTTCACAAGTGGATTAATATTTTGGATGATTTAATGAAGTCCTACAAGAATACCAAACATCGCACGATTCGAATAAAACTTACAGGATGTTAGCACGGAGAATGAAAAACAGCTGTATCGTGGCGTGTACAAGCCTCGGCAAATCAAACGAAGTGATCGAGCGCGGAAATTCAGCGTAGGCGATCGAGTTCGAATCAGCGAGTACAAGAATGTATTCGAAAAAGGCTATACATCCAATTGGACGACAGAAATATTTACCGTGAGTGAGGTGAAAAATACCAATCCACCCACCTACAAACTTACCGATTATCAAGATCATCCCATTGAGGGGGGCTTCTACGAGGAAGAGCTCACCAAAGTGAAATATCCCGACGGCTACCTTGTGGAGAAAGTGTTACGCAAATGGGGGAATCTGTTCTATGTGAAGTGGTCGGGTTTTGATAATTCGCACAATAGTTGGATAAATAAAACAGACATGTAACATAATTTGTATGTATTTTCCGAATTACAATAAAAGATTTTGAATATACAAATATTTCCACGTTTTATCCCCTTTGTGCGCGCATGTACTACGAAAATAATAATAATAATAATAATAATGATAATAATAATAGTGATAATAATAATGATAATATGCAATTTTGCCATACGATTATTACACATTTTATTTTTTGGAAAACTTTTTTTCATTTTCTGAAAAG
This sequence comes from Neodiprion fabricii, assembly GCF_021155785.1. Classification (NCBI taxonomy): domain Eukaryota; kingdom Metazoa; phylum Arthropoda; class Insecta; order Hymenoptera; family Diprionidae; genus Neodiprion; species Neodiprion fabricii. Next base: position 14,299,037 of record NC_060244.1, read on the forward strand.
TTTTTTCGTTTCCTGAAAATTTTTTTTCATTTTCTGAAAACTTTTCTCGTGGTAAACGAATAAATATGAATAATTGCTTGATATATCAATAATAAATAAATAAACAATTGTTAAGTATATGAATTCGCATTTTGAAACTTCAAATCCATTAAATATCGTATTGATCATGAAACGTTTCCGCCCGATGGTGGATCGTTCGAGGCGTTAAACATCAAATATTTACATTAATTCTATGTTTAAAGTTTATCCTATAGCTATTGGGGGGCTGGGACAAACCCCCAAGGTACGGTGTCGGTCTGTCCAGGTATCAATTGCCGCTTGTCATCCTGCCAACTCAGAGCCAATTTTTTTTGTACGATCGTGCTTACTTCGTGGTTTTTGCTGCGTATTAAACACTGTGGAAGAGTCAACTCTCGGTAAGCCGTCAGACAGCGCTGTCAAATACGGTGCAGCTGTGAAAGTTTGCTCGGGCAATAAGGGTTCTCGCACCACCTTTTCCCTCCCATTTTGTAACCAATTTAACATCTTTATGATTTCGCACATTCTCCATAGTCTTGCCGAACACAGCGTTATTCATGAGTTTGTAAAAGTTTTTCTCAAATTCATTCCTAGATTGCTTACGCATGTCTGTATTGAGCGTGATGTAAGGCTCGAGCCATGGAGATTGCGCAAACTTCAAAATTCTATGCACTTTCGTTAATTTCAATCCTAAACTCAAACACTGTTTCAAATTTCTATAGTGCAATATATACTTTGTTTTGGGGTGAAGGGTGGTCGCGAGTTTGGCATTTATACTACCTGGAGGAGTAAAATGTTCGGGACAAAGAGGTAAGTCTTTGTGATCCTCGTGGAGTTCTACAGGGTAGTCCAAATCTACCTCCAGAAAGTAACTGATTGGCGAATCGTCCGGAAGGTTCGTTATATCGATGTGCTGATATTACCACTCGAACGAACCGATTGGTAAATGCACGCTCATAGCTGCACCATACAGGTTATTCACGTCAAAATACATGAGATACGATTCCGCTTTGTTTGGATCAAAATCTGTTCCCATGAATCTATTATTGGCCCGAGCGTGTCGATTAGAACATTGCGCTACGCCGCCTCGAATGGCTCTTTCAATAAATAACACCATTTCAGGGTTGTCTAAAAGTTGCAAATTTACATTAGTATGCTTGAGCATCGCGTCAAAAGCAAGCCCCGGTGCAGTGTAGTAGTGCAACGGATCTGAATTGTATGTTTTGAAGCAGCTAGCGCGGAAATTTTCGAAAATATCGGCAAGCAAAAGAACATCGGTCTTTAAATATAAATCTGAATAGCCTCCCAATGACTCCAAATGGAATTCTCTCCAAACAGTTTTCGCGTGCTCGTAATCGGTGTCTGAAATATTTGCATCGCAGAGGTGCGAGTAGAAATGCTTCTTTGCAGGTAATCGCGGTTCATCGAGTTTCCCCCAACAATCGACGTATTCATAGGGAAAAACGCCTTTGCGGGTCATCAAACTGAACTGAGTCGGGTTATTATAAAATTTACATGGTATGCGTTTATCGGTATCGGTCAAATATTTGGAAAGTTTATCGATGCTGCTAGCCATAAATCGGAACGAATCGATGAATCTCAAGTGCATCATTGTTCCATCGACGCGTTTCGTGAAGGATATATATTTTTTCTTATTTATGGGTAGCAGTGTAATTTTACCGGGAAAAGTTGACGCGAGGGATTTTATTAAAAAGTGAGAATCGTAACCGGACAAATTGTGGAAAACTATTGGAATTGTGTGCGTCTCTCTGAAATTCAAATTACACCGATTATGAGCAGGACCACGATATTTACCCGTGAAGTGACAGTGATCGTAACACTTTTTCTCCTCAGGGGTAAACGGTTTTTCCCAAATATAACAATTCTTTGCGCGCATGTGACGATCGCGTTGCACTTGGGTAAGAGACTTCATCGGAATTATGTTTTTGATGCGTGACTCTACTTGCGTTGATAAATCTTTGAGCTGTTTCATAAACCAATCTATGCAATCGACACCGCGTTTACCGTGGAACTCTGATAAAGTCTCATCGTACGCGCAATGTACATAGTACGCTACACTGTGCGGGATATGCTTTTGAATTTCACAAGTCTTACGAGTTTCAAATTCATCCACAGGTTCAGGGATTAATATACATTCGAGATCGGCGTATACGGCAAACGGAACGGTGTCTTTGTTTTGAAAATTGGAAAATACTAAATCTTTACACTTGGGAAATTCCATGCGTACTTTATTTAGCGTAATACAATCTTGTCGGTGATTGTCGTAGACATGTTTCGCGCCAAAGTGGCACAAACATCTGTCACATAAAAACGTTTTGTGTTCATGAATGGACAATTGTTTGCTCACCAATCGGGAAAGATCTTTAATCCAAGCAAAGTGGAATCTCGGTGCGAACTCACCAGTCATATCGTCTTCCGGATTACTCTCAACCATTAGAAGATAAATCGTGTCAATGTTTACGCTATGCAAATTTTTACTCAAATAAATTGGCACGATGACGCTTTTATTTGATTTTGCATGATGCGAAAAAGTTTGACATTCTATACCATATACATTGATGCGCAAATTATTCAATCTCTCAAGCTTTTTCACATCATGTAGAGTAGCAGGGAAATTGATACCTGTACAGTCCAACTCGGAAATATATCGACGATAGTTGCGAGTCCTATCGGTGAGGGTGTTGACCGGGTGGAGGGCTGCTGTGACGGACCAGAGAAGGCATCTTTCGTCCTCGTTCCTCACGTTAATCACAGCCTTTTTATGTCGAATGTCTTGGGGCAGGTCGACGAATGTTGAAGCCCCCGCGGCGAGAGGCTGGTAGCGATTGATATTTACAGCGATGTTAAGGATCTGAATTATACTCCAGCCGGAATCGCGTTGCTCGAAATCTTCCACATTTGACTGCAGATCACCCCGTGCACGTATAAACCAACCATTTATATCGCTTGATGGGAGGAGAATCGCCACGTTGGAGGTGTTGAAACTCTTAACATCAGTGGAGATCTCTTCGTGCTTGGCATTTTCGAATTTGCACGATAATATGAGGTTAACCTTCACATTCCCCTCCTCGCGCAGTATCAGCTCCAACTTCTCGGTGACGACGCGCTGCACATCGTCCAGAAAGGCGTCCAAATTTTTATGACGGAGATTTGTGACAACACCCGTTCTGATTCGGCTGGCAAAAGCGCTATCCACGTCGTCCCATTGTACACCCGCAGGAGTACCGATATTTCCAGCCGTCACCAGTGTGCGCTGCTGCAACTGCTTGATCTTCGTCACCCAAGATTGCAGGAGTGTGATCGTATGTTGGATCCGTATTTTCGCACTAACGGTTGTTCCTCGTTGCATGGAAATATCGCGCAGAACTTGGATATTCGCAATTCCAATATCAGCCCAATTATTGATGACGACGTCATTCTCTTCTCCGGGTGGTTGCTCTCTCAGCAAATTGTACGTCCTCTCCATCTGCTCCGCAAGTCCTATATACGCTTCGACTGCCATGACTTTGACGTTGATATAAGCTGAACTTTGTATAACTTTTTTGACTTGCACGTATCGTGTAAGACTGACGAGTCCGCATAGGATGCGTTGAGCTTATATGTATATAGACCGATAGATCGCAAGAATTTGGGAACTGTGCGCACTGCGTTCTGCGCATATCGGAGGGTAAAATGACGTCAGAGATGCGGTGCGCACTGCGTTCTGCGCATCTCGGAGGGAAAAATGACGTCAGAGACGACTGGCCCCCCCCCCCCCCCCTTTATCCGACCCGCCATCCCTAAATTTTTGGGTTTTATTGCCCTCCCGACTCTGCAGAGATGATAAAATTCATGTAAAAAATGACGCTCAAGACGGCTGGGGTCCGCAGTCCCCGCCCCCACCATCCCTAAATTTTTGCGGTTCATCTGCCAGTTTGAAGTCACCCAGTTCCGCAGCTGCATCTTGCCTAAAAGCGTGTTGGAACAGGTTTTCACCCCCTCCCCCCTCTTCACGAACCCGCCGCCGCCCAATGTAGTTTTTGAGTTTTATGAGTCGTTAAGCAGCGTGGGCCATGTGGTGGGAAAAATCGGTCAACGAAAAGCGAGTGGCGAACAGTGTTTGGTGTAAGAAAAATCTTATCTTGCCCGCTCTTCACCGGATGGTATGTGTACACACAGTTTTGGGTTTTACGACTTTTTATAGCGAACAAGTCCGAGCCTGCACATCCCCCGCCATTCTCTATGATATGTATGTTCGGTTTCAATGAGCTACTATAACAAAGAAGCTGAGCCTTTGCTATCGAGGCGTGAATTTATAAACCAAGCTCCCCGTATCGTCATTAATTGCTCCAAGCAGAACGAAACATTGAAAACTGAACCTGTGGACATTCGATTGGAATTTGACTGTAGCATTACGTTCCCGCCACACACTTCTGCCTACTGCATGATCTCGCATGATCGCATTGTTGAATATAATCCGATCAGTGGTACTGTTAAAAAATTGGTATAAGCCAATTTTGAAATAATGATATGTTTAATTAATATGGATATTGAAAATAATATGTATAATTTTACTCGTTAAAATTTAGAATAAGATAATTAAGAATACAATAAGAAAACTAAATGTAATTGATGTTAAATAAAAAAATTGTTAAAAGCATTTAAAACGCCATTTTAAACCTTCCTTCAGGGGTCATTTCATGGAATTTTTTAATAGATCTAGCGGGTTCTTACCCTATCTGATTTATGTGCGGCTTTCCGGCGCCAAGCAAGTCTCGACAGGAATTATTGTGCGTGTGTGTGTGTGTGTGTGTATGTGTGCGTGTGTGTGTGTGTGTCAAATCCTATGAAAATAGCCGCCGAAAATGACTGGGGGCGCGAGAGAGGGTGCGTCGTGAGTCGAGGGGGGGGGGGGAGGCTAGGGTGGAGCTAGGGGGGAGCTAGGGGGGAGCTAGGGGGGAGATAGGGGGGGTTTTGGTCCAGAACCGGCGTATATACACTACTGAAGTATTGGCCAGTTTCCGTTGAGTCGCCTACCGGGAGATGAGCGGATGACCGGTCCCTTCGACGTCCCAGAGCAAAGAGACCGAGCTCGCGAAAGCGAACTCGGTAGTGTGATTCGAGGGGAGGAAATGAGAGATCGAGGATCGGTGGATTCTTCGATTATAGGATTCGATTTTGACTGCGAACAAATTCAAAATTTTGGATTTATCACCTTACAGCTAATTCTTTCTTTGTAACTTCTTTATTTCGCGCTTCGGCGCAAGCTAATAAGGTACTTGGACGACAACGATCCCGACCAACGAGGGACCAATACCTACCGTCTCCAGCTCTCGACGACTTCGCCTACCGACGGTCCAATCAGACTATACTGGCTACCTTGGTGCACCTTTATATACACCTGGGGTAGCATCCACCCGAACCTTCCGTATCGCCTCGACTGCCGGTGAACAGGGAGATAAAAATCCTCCCGGCGGCCGAGGGCACCGTTCCTCGAAGAGGAACCAGCCGCCCGCTCTATCGGATGCCGTAAGGATGGCGTGAAGGGCAGACCGTAGCCTGCCATCTTCCGACTCACCGGCCTGGTGCCGGACCGACCCCAAACCACTACGTCCAGGTTGATAAAGCCATCGTTCCGAGGATCGACGCAGCCTTCGTGTCGGCAAGGACTAATTGTGTGGGTCGTGGTCCACGGTTTAGCTAGCCGTGTGACTGCACGACCTCGAGTACAGGCAGCTAGCTACTGCCTGTACAAATGCCGGTGGAGGTAAACAATGAGGCGTCATTCTCCACTCGGTAACTTTGGCGGAGAGGCACCCTGTGTATGCCTCTGTCAAAGAAGTCCCCGATGATAGGCAACCAGGACTGAAGCAGCTACAAAATCGTACGAGTTGGTGTCAATGACGAAATCACGAGCAGCACATTACGCATCATCTAGCGGTAATTTTGAAAAACGCATGACCACGCCGTAACCAATATTCGCCACAGGGGGATGGCCTATTTGCGGTGGGGGTCAACCCACCAATCAAAGGAAAGAAGAATCATCTCACAACAACCGCGAGATCGGCGAGCCGAACTCCGACCTCCTTCTATTCTACGCTTGACTTGCTGGGTGACAGCATTGTATTTCTTCATCCTCCCGATCCAAGCTATCGATACCTTTCCTCCTACCGCTATCGTTTTTCTACCGTTGATCGTCCCGCTACCGTTCTATCGTTTGTTCTACCGTAAAATTTATCCTATAAACTCGTTTCATTCTTTTTCCCTTCCCTCTCAGTTTTGCTAATATTACGTATAATTGAAAATAGAGTCAGTTTGTGTGCCTGAAGTCACCAACCAAGGTAAGGCTTCTGCCTTTGTATTGTATCGTTACGAAGTTGCTCATAATTTCTATTCTTTTTATGGTATTCATCGACTTTGTGTGGATCATGGTCCACAGCTTAAAGTTGCAGTAAGCCGCCGTGTGGCTGCATGATTTCGGTCATTAATATTGTATTTATTGTTTCTTGGTTGCATCGTGTGATGCCAGTTTTGTGTGAATCATGGTCCACGGCTTAGAGTTGCAGTAAGCCGCCGTGTGACTGCATGATTTCAGTAATTTATTATTTTATTATCTGAGCGACCTCGTAACTGCCGAATAATTATTTTCTTTGTATTTATGATTTTTCTGATTATTTGTGAATTACTATTAGCCTGCTTCTGTATTTTCTATCGTATTTTGAGCCCTATTGGCTTTACGTTTCATTTCATACCTTTTTGTAATAGTAGTGTGCCTTATATTTTATTTCTGTCATTGCTTATTATATTTTTATTTATTTTTGTACTTATTGTATCGTATATCGATTTCCTTGGAGTACAATCGAGCGTAGAATCAGCCCCCAGATATTACCGCACCTTTTCTTGTTGCTATTGGCAATTTTATATTATTTTTGCCTGTTATTCATTTCTCTGTATCTTGTCAAATTAAGTTCTGCGAATTATTCTTTTGTACTGCGGTGTATTTAGTGTATTTCTTTATTTTGTAAACTCTCTGAAATTCTCACTCTCTCATAATTTTGTATTCCGTATTCTCTCAAAAGTTACATTTAGGAATTCATTGTTTAATTCCTCAGGTCCGTAATAATTATAATTTATTGATTCTATCGTTTGTGAATGATTCTACCGAAAGCTATCTAGTCGATCGTTTGACAACTTTGTAAATTGTTAATGAATGTCAATCTCTCGTATTGGTTATAATCTATGGTAAATTAATCGTATTATCTACCGAACTATCGTTACGTTGTTTTCTATCGATTGCAGTAAAGTTCTCTCGTTTCTAATTGACAGAATAATAATTTTCGTAGCGTCATTTGCATCTTGGGTAAGATCACGTCGCCCAGTAACGTGAAGTTTTAAGGGATCGTCTCAGTGTGACCCTCCGAAAAATCACTGATTTTCGCGATTTTTTTTTTTAATGTTCAAATAAACTAATCGGTCCGGTTGTTTTTTATAAATAAATAAGTTTATGAAGAATACTAAATGATTTTTTTAAAGTATATGTATTGAGTGCATCATTGTTGTATAAATTGTTGTAATTTCACGTGAAAAAAAAGCTGCTGCACGGTTTCCACGATGACGGCCGCAATTTCGATCTGAAAAAAAAATTTCAAAAAGATTATTGATCTGTAGGAAAGTCGCTATCGCGCTATGGAGGGTTTTTTTTTCAAATTTGACAAAATGGTGACGGTTTGAACAAAAAGTGTCGAATGTGGCCCTTTTTTTCGACAGATTTTCGTAAAAAAAAATAGGAAGTTTTCAAAAAAAAAAAAAGCTTCCATAGCGCGATAAAGAATGACGTTTAAAATGTTCTCCCGAAATTGGAACTAGATATCTTTAAAACTCTTCCTTTGAGAGTGGAAACCGTTCTGAAAAACACCATTCTCAGAAAAACGCGTTTAAAGATTGAAGTTGGAAAAGTTTATATAAATCGTTTACTTACGATCAATCAGCGATGCCAGGTCTTGATTTTTTTCTTGGGGGTTTCTCTCGTACGTCTTTCCGTGGTGGATGTCAAAAACGAACTTAAATGCTTGGACAGTTTATTCTGCAAGGTTATAGAACCTAAGCACCTTAGTACACGCGCAGGTAGAAAAACCGTTCCCTTTCTACAAGAAACGCTGTAGCGACCGGAATAATTTGAATTTTGATTTAAAAATTAGAGAGAATGTTCAGAACAGTGTATACTATAAGATAATGCAAAAAAAAAAACAATTTTTTGAAAATTTCACACTGAGACGATCCCTCAAGTAAGTTCTTGCATTATATCGCATCTCCCGACCTACGTTCATTTTTCTCTGTTAACTGCCGTCTCTCGTTTCAAAGCTACCGTTTACTGCTATTCTACCGAAATTGTATTGCGCGTCTCTTCCTCGAGATCAACTGGTAGTGCCCCTACTCCACACCGATGTCGCCACATATTTCATAGTTATATATCGAAAAAATCGGCCCTGCACCTTTGTTTCCTAGACCTAGACATTCTTCTTTTTTGTGCCGACAAGCCACAATCAAAAAATAATAAATAAAATAATAAAGTACACAAAAAACATTAAAAATGTTCCGGAACCGGAGCAGAAGTACAGATTCGGGAAAAGAAAACGACGGAGGACTTCTGGAAAAACGAATAAAACGATTGGAACGAAAATTGGCGAAGAGAAAGTCGAAAAAGAAACGGCGTCGCAGGCACGCCTCGTCGTCATCGTCCGACTCGCGCTCGCCGCGAGATTATAACCTCGGAAAGAGAAGACGCGGCTATGAATCCCCGACGAGAAATTGGGAAACTGACAGTTTTTCACGAAATAATATGGAAAATGGTAAGTTGTCTCCCCGCTGTCCTCGAAATCCCCATGAATGGGAGAGGAAAAGGGAAATATTTTGCAGGCTAGGTCGTCTTACCCGTCGAGCGTGATAATTTCGCTGTAGCGATTTAGGCACTCTGCAAGGGCTGTAGCCCTTAGAGAGAAGTTGTAACTCATGCCCAACAAATTGGAAAATCCAAAACAATGCCACTCGTAAGGTTTCAACCAATCGAGGAAGCTGTAGCGATGGCAAAAATGTATAAATATATATATGTATATATATATTTACACGAACATTATTGAAACGAAGCCGCAACTGTGATGTATCACATAGAAAATATTCCTCATTCATGCATACAGGTCGGGCCTCAGGTTCACAAGCCGACGATACAGCGACCGGGGAAGTACCCGTCGTCGAACCACAGGGAGACGCGAGACGCGCTGAAGACGTCGATCCCACAACTACGAGAACTGAGACACCACCGAACCCAGGAGTCGATGAGTCAGGGGGCCTGGCAGAAAACGTCCTCAAAGCTATGGGGAAACGGATTGCCCCAGACAGGGTCCTGGGACCGGAACTTCCAAAACCTATCGCAGTGCGATGGGAGGAAATATTCAAACAAGGTCTGCCACCAGAGCTAAAGACGTCAATCATCGAAAAATACCCTCCGCCAAGCAACTGCATGTTCATTGATCCGCCAAAAGTGAATCCCGAGCTAAAAGCGGCATCAACGGAGGTGGTCGTAAAACGAGATAACCGCATCATCTCAAAACAAGAGAGGATTGCAGCATGCCTTTCCGCTCAAGGAAAAGCTTTGGCAACAATCATAAAAAGGGATAACGATGCCGACCTTGCATTAATAGAATCGATCAGCGACACGGCGAGACTTCTCGCAGATCTTCAACGCGAAGAAACCGCAGTAAGGAAAAGTCTTATCTTAGCGCCGTTAAAAATATCGGTGAAGGACGCACTGCAAAATTCAACAACAGACGAATGGCTATGCGGAAAGGATCTCGAAGATCGGTTGCGGTCAGCCAAAAACTTGGAACGGTCACTTAATGAGCTAAAACCTGCAACAAAAAATCAAACACCAAAGAACTCAAAAAACTTCAAGACCCCGCCGCGTTACCAAGCGCAAAAAACACAATCGGGAACGACCGGGGGGCAGAAATACACAGGATTTCAAGCGCAGAAGAAATACCCATCCCAGCAAACACAGCCGAGCCAATCACACCACAAACCGTATCAGCGAAGAGACAACAACTCTCAGAACCGACGTCGGTAAACCTTGTAGGTATCACGGCAGGTAGATTACAATTTTTCTTAAAAAATTGGCAAACAATAACGTCGGATCAAAAGATCCTTTCATGGGTCGACGGATACAAAATACCGTTTTCAGTAACAGTCGAACAAAACAGGGTACCTATCGAACCCGCGCGGTCCCCCTCAGAAAAACAAGAAACCTTAAAACTAATAGACGATCTGCTCAAAAAAGGAGCCATCGCTAAATGTAATCCGGCAAAAAATCAATTCATCTCAAACATTTTTCTACGACCGAAACCCGACGGTTCAAAGCGGTTGATTATAAATTTGAAGGAACTGAACACTTTCGTCATAACGGAACATTTCAAAATGAAAGACCGGAAAACAGCTCTCAGACTCATAAGCCCTCAGTGCTTTATGGCCACTTTGGACCTTAAAGACGCGTATTACCTGATTGCACTCGCGAAAACACACAGAAAATACCTACGGTTCCAGTTAGATCAACAATATTTTGAATTTACATGTTTGCCGTTCGGCCTTAGCGTCGCTCCGTTGGTTTTTACGAAAATAATGAAACCAGTAATTTCGCATCTGAGGAAAAGAGGATATTTATCCGTGATATATCTCGATGACTTTTTACTTTTTGGAGACACGTACACCACATGCCAAGATAACGTCAGAGAGACTTGCAAACTCCTGAAAAAACTAGGATTCATTATAAACGAAAATAAAAGTCAAATCACACCGTCCCACAGTGGTCCGAAAGCCCGAATTCTTGGCCAAAACTAATAACTCAAATATTTCTCAGTGAAAATTGCTAGTATTACCATACCTATAGTTTTTTGGCTTGCTGGTTTCGAAAATGAATGCAAAAATGCGAAATTCAAAATGGCGGCCCCAAAATGGCGGATGTTTTTCGCGAAAAATGATACCAATCTGCTGAAATTCATACTAGTAATGTTTTTGGAGTCGCTGATTCCGAAAAAAAAAACAAAAATGCAAAATTCAAAATGGCGGCCCCACAATGGCGGATGTTTTTCGCGAAAAATGATACCAATTCGCTGAAATTCATACTAGTAATGTTTTTGGGGTCGCTGATTCCGAAAAAAAGGACAAAAATGCAAAATTCAAAATGGCGGCCCCAAAATGGCGGATGTTTTTCGCGAAAAATGATATCAATTCGCTGAAATTCATACTAGTAATGTTTTTGGGGTCGCTGATTCCGAAAACAAATACAAAAATGCGAAATTAAAAATGGTGGACGGAAAATGGCGGGAATATTCCGTGAAAAATGATACAACTTTGTTGAAAGTGATATTTTGTAAATGAATTTCTTTAATTCCTACAGATTTTTTTCTTATAAAACAAAATAACATAATTTTTGAAGATACATACTAATCGCTATCTGAATACTCATCATCGACGTCGTTTTGATGAATGACGTTGTCTGCGTCGCCTTCTTCAAAACTAAACTTTTCATAACTTAGAAGCGCGATCGCTTCATGAAACAAACTTTCTCCCATTTTGGGATGTGCCTTTCGCAAACTCAAAATAAGCGGGTCTGAAGAAGCTAGAAGTCGGAGAAATATATCTTCAATATTTTTTTCTCTCGAGCATTTTCGTGAGTAACGTTCGCGGTAATTCCGTAATTAATAATCGCGATTTTCGCGGCGCAAGATTCGCGGCCCGCCAATCTGCCAATCTGGCGTCGCTGAGTTTGCAGAACAATTTCCGCGATTATCGCGACGCAAGTTCCGCGGCCCGCCAATCTGCCAATCTGGCGTCGCTGAGTTTGCAGAACAATTTCCGCGATTTTCGCGACGCAAGTTCCGCGGCCCGCCAATCTGCCAATCTGGCGTCGCTGAGTTTGCAGAACAATTTCCGCGATTTTCGCGACGCAAGTTCCGCGGCCCGCCAATCTGCCAATCTGGCGTCGCTGAGTTTGCAGAACAATTCCGCGATTTTCGCGACGCAAGATTCGCGGCCCGCCAATCTGCCAATCTGGCGTCGCTGAGTTTGCAGAACAATTTCCGCGATTTTCGCGACGCAAGTTCCGCGGCCCGCCAATCTGCCAATCTGGCGTCGCACAGTGGTCCGAAAGCCCGAATTCTTGGCCAAAACTAATAACTCAAATATTTCTCAGTGAAAATTGCTAGTTTTACCATACCTGTAGTTTTTTGGCTTGCTGGTTTCGAAAATGAATGCAAAAATGCGAAATTCAGAATGGCGGCCCCAAAATGGCGGATGTTTTTCGCGAAAAATGATATCAATTTGCTGAAATTCATACTAGTAATGTTTTTGGGGTCGCTGATTCCGAAAAAAAAACAAAAATGCAAAATTCAAAATGGCGGCCCCAAAATGGCGAATGTTTTTCGCGAAAAATGATACCAATTCGCTGAAATTCATACTAGTAATGTTTTTGGGGTCGCTGATTCCGAAAACGAATACAAAAATGCAAAATTCAAAATGGCGGCCCCAAAATGGCGAATGTTTTTCGCGAAAAATGATACCAATTCGCTGAAATTCATACTAGTAATGTTTTTGGGGTCGCTGATTCCGAAAACGAATACAAGAATGCGAAATTAAAAATGGTGGACCAAAAATGGCGGGAATATTCCGTGAAAAATGATACAACTTTGTTGAAAGTGATATTTTGTAAATTAATTTCTTTAATTCTTACAGATTTTTTTCCTATAAAACAAAATAACATAATTTTCAAAGATACATACTAATCGCTATCTGAATACTCATCATCGACGTCGTTTTGATGAATGACGTTGTCTGCGTCGCCTTCTTCAAAACTAAACTTTTCATAACTTAGAAGCGCGATCGCTTCATGAAACAAACTTTTTCCCATTTTGGGATGTGCCTTTCGCAAACTCGAAATAAGCGGGTCTGAAGAAGCTAGAAGTCGGAGAAATATATCTTCAATATTTTTTTCTCTCGAGCATTTTCGTGAGTAACGTTCGCGGTAATTCCGTAATTAATAATCGCGATTTTCGCGACGCAAGATTCGCGGCCCGCCAATCTGCCAATCTGGCGTCGCTGAGTTTGCAGAACAATTCCGCGATTTTCGCGACGCAAGTTCCGCGGCCCGCCAATCTGCCAATCTGGCGTCGCGGAGTTTGCAGAACAATTCCGCGATTTTCGCGACGCAAGTTCCGCGGCCCGCCAATCTGCCAATCTGGCGTCGCTGAGTTTGCAGAACAATTCCGCGATTTTCGCGACGCAAGATTCGCGGACCGCCAATCTGCCAATCTGGCGTCGCTGAGTTAGCAGAACAATTTCCGCGATTTTCGCGACGCAAGTTCCGCGGCCCGCCAATCTGCCAATCTGGCGTCGCGGAGTTTGCAGAACAATTTCCGCGATTTTCGCGACGCAAGTTCCGCGGCCCGACAATCTGCCAATCTGGCGTCGTTGAGTTTGCAGAACAATTTCCGCGATTTTTGCGACGCAAGTTCCGCGGCCCGCCAATCTGCCAATCTGGCGTCGCTGAGTTTGCAGAACAATTTCCGCGATTTTCGCGACGCAAGTTCCGCGGCCCGCCAATCTGCCAATCTGGCGTCGCTGAGTTTGCAGAACAATTCCGCGATTTTCGCGACGCAAGATTCGCGGCCCGCCAATCTGCCAATCTGGCGTCGCTGAGTTTGCAGAACAATTTCCGCGATTTTCGCGACGCAAGTTCCGCGGCCCGCCAATCTGCCAATCTGGCATCGCACAGTGGTCCGAAAGCCCGAATTCTTGGCCAAAACTAATAACTCAAATATTTCTCAGTGAAAATTGCTAGTTTTACCATACCTGTAGTTTTTTGGCTTGCTGGTTTCGAAAATGAATGCAAAAATGCGAAATTCAGAATGGCGGCCCCAAAATGGCGGATGTTTTTCGCGAAAAATGATATCAATTTGCTGAAATTCATACTAGTAATGTTTTTGGGGTCGCTGATTCCGAAAAAAAAACAAAAATGCAAAATTCAAAATGGCGGCCCCAAAAGGGCGAATGTTTTTCGCGAAAAATGATACCAATTCGCTGAAATTCATACTAGTAATGTTTTTGGGGTCGCTGATTCCGAAAACGAATACGAAAATGCAAAATTCAAAATGGCGGCCCCAAAATGGCGAATGTTTTTCGCGAAAAATGATACCAATTCGCTGAAATTCATACTAGTAATGTTTTTGGGGTCGCTGATTCCGAAAACGAATACAAGAATGCGAAATTAAAAATGGTGGACCAAAAATGGCGGGAATATTCCGTGAAAAATGATACAACTTTGTTGAAAGTGATATTTTGTAAATTAATTTCTTTAATTCTTACAGATTTTTTTCCTATAAAACAAAATAACATAATTTTCAAAGATACATACTAATCGCAATCTGAATACTCATCATCGACGTCGTTTTGATGAATGACGTTGTCTGCGTCGCCTTCTTCAAAACTAAACTTTTCATAACTTAGAAGCGCGATCGCTTCATGAAACAAACTTTTTCCCATTTTGGGATGTGCCTTTCGCAAACTCGAAATAAGCGGGTCTGAAGAAGCTAGAAGTCGGAGAAATATATCTTCAATATTTTTTTCTCTCGAGCATTTTCGTGAGTAACGTTCGCGGTAATTCTGTAATTAATAATCGCGATTTTCGCGACGCAAGATTCGCGGCCCGCCAATCTGCCAATCTGGCGTCGCTGAGTTTGCAGAACAATTCCGCGATTTTCGCGACGCAAGTTCCGCGGCCCGCCAATCTGCCAATCTGGCGTCGCGGAGTTTGCAGAACAATTCCGCGATTTTCGCGACGCAAGTTCCGCGGCCCGCCAATCTGCCAATCTGGCGTCGCTGAGTTTGCAGAACAATTCCGCGATTTTCGCGACGCAAGATTCGCGGACCGCCAATCTGCCAATCTGGCGTCGCTGAGTTAGCAGAACAATTTCCGCGATTTTCGCGACGCAAGTTCCGCGGCCCGCCAATCTGCCAATCTGGCGTCGCGGAGTTTGCAGAACAATTTCCGCGATTTTCGCGACGCAAGTTCCGCGGCCCGCCAATCTGCCAATCTGGCGTCGCTGAGTTTGCAGAACAATTCCGCGATTTTCGCGACGCAAGTTCCGCGGCCCGTCAATCTGCCAATCTGGCGTCGCGGAGTTTGCAGAACAATTTCCGCGATTTTCGCGACGCAAGTTCCGCGGCCCGCCAATCTGCCAATCTGGCGTCGCTGAGTTTGCAGAACAATTCCGCGATTTTCGCGACGCAAGTTCCGCGGCCCGCCAATCTGCCAATCTGGCGTCGCTGAGTTTGCAGAACAATTCCGCGATTTTCGCGACGCAAGTTCCGCGGCCCGCCAATCTGCCAATCTGGCGTCGCTGAGTTTGCAGATCAATTCCGCGATTTTCGCGACGCAAGATTCGCGGCCCGACAATCTGCCAATCTGGCGTCGTTGAGTTTGCAGAACAATTTCCGCGATTTTTGCGACGCAAGTTCCGCGGCCCGCCAATCTGCCAATCTGGCGTCGCTGAGTTTGCAGAACAATTCCGCGATTTTCGCGACGCAAGTTCCGCGGCCCGCCAATCTGCCAATCTGGCGTCGCTGAGTTTGCAGAACAATTCCGCGATTTTCGCGACGCAAGATTCGCGGCCCGCCAATCTGCCAATCAGGCGTCGCACAGTGGTCCGAAAGCCCGAATTCTTGGCCAAAACTAATAACTCAAATATTTCTCAGTGAAAATTGCTAGTATTACCATACCTATAGTTTTTTGGCTTGCTGGTTTCGAAAATGAATGCAAAAATGCGAAATTCAAAATGGCGGATGTTTTTCGTCTTTATTTCGCGACTCCTGAGCTTCTTCAGAGAGCTGTTCAATTGGCAAAATGGCTAATTCGACAATCCGTGGGCCATGCATTAGTACCTTATGTACAGTTGTGGACATACAATACCATGGGTATAATTCAACGAATCGATCAGCAGTCTCGTTGCAAATATTTTACTAACTTTTAATAATTTATAAATCAGAATTATTCACTTTCGTGATAATATTCAGTAGTGCGAGTCCAATGAAATTCAAATTGGACACTATGTACATTACATCAGATACATTTGTAACAGTCCTCAGGTATATGTAAACAAAAGAAAAAGTCTGCATCGCCGCGCTACACTAATCCCACGAGGCGGGACACGAGGCTCCGACCGAGTCGACAAAACACTGCTTCAAAGAATGCTTATTTTTGACCAATGGAGCAAAAACGAGCAGGCGATGCCAACGGTTTCACATTCTCTATACTTTTTCACACTAGGAATCGTTGAGATCTCCGCAGGATCTTCGGGGATCATAACTAATTCTCTACAAATAGTAATGCAATTCAATGAAATAGGTTATTTTGCAGCACTCGTATTGCATCATTAATATCATCGCCATAAATTCCGAAACTTGGTTCTTTCACAAAATTTATGTATATCACTTACCTTGAGGAATAATATCCATTTTGGTTGACTCGATTTTGATGCAAATTGAAAAAACTATAGCCTTTTTTATCCCGCGCTCGAAAACGTGCACACACCACAGTCCCGCGCGAGTCTTGACAAAGGTCACTTTCGAGGGTTTACCACAGGCCATAGAATGAATATAAACATCTGTCCTTTTGGATTTCAAAGCTCTGATGCTATCTATTGACAAATATGTGAAGCTTTACCTCGGATGATAACTTGCGGCTTTGGGGGTTTTGGCCAGGAATTCGGGCTTTCGGACCACTGTGCGTCCCAACGTTGCAAATTTTTAGGGTTTTATTTTGATTCCGTACGATGGACTGTAGAATTAACAAAAGAGAAAAAAGAAAGTATCAAAGAAAAAAGCGCACAGTTGAAAATTCGAGATTCCGTAAAAATTCGGGAATTCGCACAATTCCTCGGTACTTTAGTGTCAGCGTTCTTTGCGGTCAACTACGGCTGGGGCCATACTAAAGCTTTTGAGCGAGCAAAATACTTAGCCCTCAGATCCAACGGGGGAAAATATGAGGGATACATGAAGGTACCGGAAACTCTTTCGCCGGATCTCACCTGGTGGGAATCAAAGATTGAATCCTCAATAAACCCAATTCGAGATTCGAATTTTACTCTTGAGATCTTTTCGGACGCCTCGCTATCGGGATGGGGAGTATTTTGCAAAGGTGAAAGATCTCACGGACACTGGAATGAGAACGAGCGTCTGTCCCATATAAATTACCTCGAGTTATTGGCAGCCTTTTTTGGCCTCAAATGCTTCGCGAAAAACTTAGAAAACCGTCAGATACTCCTTAGAATAGACAATACAACCGCGATCTCGTACATCAATCGGGAAGGAGGAATTCAATACCCCCACTTAAATAAAGTAAGAAGAGATATCTGGGATTGGTGCGAAAATAAAAACATATGGGTATTTGCGTCTTATATAAGTTCAAAAATGAACGTAGAAGCGGATGTAGAATCCTGCAGATTGGAACCGGAAACCGAATTCGAACTAAAAAACACAACTTTTCGAACGATTGTTGAAAAATTCGGGATGCCTGAGATAGACTTATTTGCAAGTCGAGAAAACGCGAAATGCAAAAAATACATTTCTTGGCGAAGAGACCCTGGGTCTGTAGCGGTAGACGCTTTTACGGTCCCATGGAACCAATATTTCTGCGCTTTTCCACCCTTTTCACTAATTTTACGCACACTACAAAAAATCGAACGCGAAGAAGCGCAAGGGATCGTAGTAGTACCAGAGTGGCCAGCTCAACCCTGGTACCCCAAATTTCAGGCAATGCTCGTTGCAGAGCCCATTGTCTTCAAACCTAACATTAACTTAATAATTTGTTCTAACAGGGAACCTCACGCAATTTGGCAGAACATTTCCCTGGTTGCCGGCAAGCTATCGAGCAGGCATTCGCAAGGAGAAAATTACCAGAAACAGCAATCCAGATCATGACATCATCCGTAAGCGAATCGTCACTTAAACAATATGACGGCGCGTTAAAACGCTGGTGGATCCATTGTTCCGAGAATAACATTTCTCCATACGAAGCAACGGTGTCAGATATTTTAAAATTCCTCGCAAAAACATACGACACGGGAGCCTCCCATGGGTCGCTCAACACCCTCAGATCCGCAATTTCGCTTATTATCGGGCCGGAAGTGGGACAAGATCACCATATCAAAAGGTTTTTCAAAGCAGTACATAGCTTGAGACCAACAAGACCAAAATACGATTCAATCTGGGAACCAAAGATTGTTCTTAATTATTTCAAGTCTCTGCCAAAAAATGAAAATCTCTCGCTGAAAGATTTAACCATGAAACTGATTACCCTGCTAGCCTTAATCACGGGATATAGGATGCAAACATACTCAAAAATAAACGTCGAGAATATTCAAAGAGTGGGAAATGCGTTCGAGATTAGAATCCCGGATCGAATCAAAACTACGGGCGCTAATCGAAAACAGCCGCTGTTAATCATACCATTCTACGCGGAAGACGAAAAACTTTGTTCGGCATCAGCCTTACAAAACTATCTGGAGAGAACAAAAACCTCAAGAGGCTCCAAGATAGATCTCTTCCTATCGTTCAAAAAACCATTTCAAGCCGTCTCATCGCAAACCCTGAGTCGATGGGTCAAATTAACATTGAAAAATAGCGGAGTAAATACGGACAAATTTACAGCACACAGCACACGCCACGCATCCACGTCTGCAGCGAAAAGAAACAACATCGATATAGAAACGATAAGAAAAACTGCAGGCTGGACAACGGGATCTGAAACCTTCGCAAAATTTTATCATTTAAATGTCAGTAGAGATAAGGATTCTTATGCACGAGCGATCTTGAACTCGCAATAACATTAGTAGTGTTAAGACACAACGTATAACATAAAACTAATAAATAATATTGGTTGCCGTTATTAGCTTTAAACATCTACCAGTTGATCTCGAGGAAGAGACGCGCAATACAATTAAATGATTAAACGAACTTACCAAGTGAAGTTCTATCATAATTGTATGAAGCGCCTCTTCCGAGATGATCAACACCCACCCAAAATACCCATCTAATAAACGATTACATACCCCTAATACAACGGCAACGCTTTCAAAGAATGTCTAGATCTAGGAAACAAAGGTGCGGGGCCGATTTTTTCGATATATAACTATGAAATATGTGGCGACATCGGTGTGGAGTAGGGGCACTACCAGTTGATCATCTCGGAAGAGGCGCTTCATACAATTATGATAGAACTTCACTTGGTAAGTTCGTTTAATCATTTAATTATTGTGAACAACGATTGCTTATTTTATTAACTACCGCTGTCAATACTATTTTATTTGCCTGTCTCAACCATGTAAACTTCTCGACAATATATGATCGATTGACCTGTTCATTTTTCTTTCGACGTGAGTTTATTCTTTATTTCTTTATTTTCTTTAATTCTGTGATTACTGTTAGCTGCCTTGAATACCGCCACTCTACTGGGTTGTACGTGTGCGTACCTGAGCCTAGCCAGCCATACAACGGGTTCTCCATTTATTTTTTTGTACGGTTTTGTGTCATTTTTATTGATTTGTATCATTGTTTGAAAATCGACGCTAACGCGTCTGGCACCCAACATAATTGAATTTGTTATAGTTTGGTATTTTGAATAAGTGGAGAATCGCGCCAAAGTGTCAACGGTAAGTCCTCATCCGAGGGTAACAGAATTTAGCGTTACAGTATATATGCGTATAGGTATATCAACATTCAAAATGTTGATTATAAGAACTAGGTTGGAACACCTCAAAAAACATCATACAAAGAAATTAAAAATAATTTTTCGCGTGCTCACGTTTGCTTAGAAACAACAATCTACTCTAATTGTAAGATGCTCCACAAACAGCCTGAGCTACATGCTGCTCTCGATCACTCACCATAAACTTCCTTCTAATACTTTATATGTCCAGGCATAAGACGTTTTTGTCGCACTCATTTAAAATCTTTATTTGTGTGAGGTAATTATTCAGAATCGCCGTATTCGTCAGACTTTCTGGACATATTTTTTCAATATTAATTAATGAATCTGCTACAAAAATTACAGAGTGCCTGATAGTACAGTAAATTTGTCATTTTTTGGGTAAAAAATGACTCCATCTATTTTATTTCACGATTAGCTAGTGAGAGATGTGAATAGCTCGAAACAAAGTATTCGGGACCCCCGCCGTTAAGGGTTTGGAATCAATTTTCCGCGAAAACGGTGGGTCTTATGTAAAAATTCTTTACACAAGATTTGTAGATCATATAGAGTGAGCTACAATTTTTGTTGAAAAATTTTTCTATACGGTCTACCGTTCCCGCGGATAATCGAATCCAAAAATTTTTTGAATTTTCCAAAAACGCCAACGGCGGGGATCCCGATTCTACCCATTACGAGTAACTCCGAGTTTCAATTATGGGAAAGGCTCCTCTACGTCTATAAGCTCTATGGATTCCTTATAACTGAAAATGTCGATGGTTAAATTTTTCATAAATATCATATTCTACAGCCAATGCTTTGCGTCCGCATATCAATCTGATGATAATCCGCTGGTATCACCTAGTGTCGGTTTGGGGCATACAGTCCCACACGTCTGGAAACCACATGTCCAAAGTGTGAAAACCGCTCTCCGCAGCTGGCTGGAGCCAATCAGGGGGTCGAATCTGGGGTCTCGGGCGTATGCATCAAGGATTACCTGGTCAGTATTTCCTCATACCCGAAGTCCGGTAGGGTAAATCCGGCAAGGTCTTACCTGAATGGCGCACCACCCTGTTTTGGATTAACAGGGGAATCCCCGGACGGAAGACTTGGAAGAGGTTAGGGGGGTAGGGGGGATCGCATGGATAGGGCCGACCACCTGACAAGCTGATAGCAGCTTCCGTACGACTGGGGGATAGGGTTATTACCGGCGGGGATAGATGCTGCACCGAGGTGTAGCTGCTATGATGGCCGAACCGTCGTAATATTATAAATAGATAAAATATGGATTCACACAAAACCAAACCGAAGAAAGAAGTGGAAGAAGGAATAGAAGAGTTGATGCAGAACCCCTTCGCCCGAAGGGACAGCATAAGGAGGTCACTACCGGTGACGCCAACTGGCAAGGCAGCTATCCCACACAGCACGAAATATGTCAGAAATATTTCCGAAATGTTACAACATTTCAGATTCATTACATAATTTCAGGAATATTTCTGAAATGTTTCTGAAATATGTCAATTGTAATATAACATTCCCAATATTTCGGAAACCTTTCAGAAATATTTCAAATGCAATATAACATCACTGGTACCTTCGAAACGTTTCAGAAATATTTCAAATGCAATGTAACATTTTCGATATCATAAATATATTTCAGAAATATTTCAAATGTAATATAACATTTTCGATATTATAAATATATTTCAGAAATATTTCAAATGCAATATAACATTCTCGATATTATAAATACATTTCAGAAATATTCCAAGCGCAATATAACATCACCGGTACTTTCGAAACGTTCCAGAAATATTTCAAATGCAATATAACATTTTCGATATTATAAATACATTTCAGAAATATTCCAAGCGCAATATATCATCACCGGTACTTTCGAAACGTTTCAGAAATATTTCAAATGCAATATAACATCACTGGTACCTTCGAAACGTTTCAGAAATATTTCAAATGCAATATAACATTCTTGATATTATAAATATATTTCAGAAATATTTCAAGCGCAATATAACATCACCCGAACTTTCGAAACGTTTCAGTAATATTTCCGTTTATGTGTGTATACATAAGTATTTTTCATAAAATTTGTCATTTTTCAAATTTTCCATAATGGACACGTGCATAAAGTTTTTCAATATTTATACCTTTTATAAAGTTATGGATCTTTAATAATTATGCATACTGAGCTATGTCCAGTCAATAAGACTGAAGTGAAGACTTTTTGACGGAATACGAATTGGGCGTCATAATTCTCATTTGTCTTGTTGAATCTACCCATTTTCTCGAACAATATCTCTTAATAGTATTACATCTATAGTATTTAATGTCTGATTGTACTTTTCTTATGAAAAATTTATTTTGTTCTTGACAGTTAAATAAATAAATTAATCGTTCTGATGAGGGCCCATATCCGGGCCGAAACGTTAACAAAAAATACGCTTTACGTATAATTGACCGCTCACCAAGATTCAATAATATTTTATTCATTTATTCGATGAACTCAACTTCAACGTTCGTATCGACTACAAGATGAATATTTAGCTGTATAGTAGTACAGGCCTTTTTTATAGAAAATTTTATTACCTAAAAAATGAAAAAAAAACGGCTCCGTAACTTGCATAGTTTTCGAGACATCCCGGTTAGAGTGTTTGCATAGCCCTCATCTTGTGTTAATCAAATGGGAAAAATTCAAACCGGATGCGTCACCTTTTAGAATTAAGCCACCGTGCTTCGGTTTCGCGAGGCTTCGTTTGAGGCTCAAAACTAACTTTTTCGAAGGTAGGTAAGAAAAAAAAAAGTTAAAAAAAAGCACCCTAATAAATATATTAAAAATCACTTATCCCTTGATTTAAATACTCGGCAGCAGCTCCGTCGTGTAATCGTCCATGTGATTTTACGAATCTTTGTATAAAAATTTGGAATCCACGATCTTCTTAAATTTTCTTCGTGGCGATTCTGTAATGGCGTTCAGATTCGTATGGATATTAACTGGCGAGGTCGATGTGTGAATTTTAATTTTAATTCTCGTTCACAATGATTAAATGATCACTACGGGGAATTATATACCGGTTGGTTGGGCGTCTTCCTGTAGACTCTTTCAAAATGCTAAGTTGTTTGTTCCGCCTGACGCCTGGATCGAGATGGCTGTTGCCAAGCAAAACCTCGCGGGCACTTTCGAATCTATAATATCGTCACAATATATAGTTAGTATTTATTAGCAACATGATGTCCGGTGGACTCCTATAACTAAAATATATTTATTTATGTAGGGGAAGGGGAGGCAAAACGGGATACTCAAGGAAATAGTAAAATTTCCTTTTTTTTAGTTGCAAACAACGTAAATAATGTCAATTTACAATTTCCAGTAAGAAAAAATTTTTTATTTTAGCGGGCAAAATGGGGTACCCCTAGAAAAAGGAATTTTTTTTTTTCTTTTCCCAAGTAAATAAAATATGTGTAACAATTACTTTTTAAATCAACGTTAGTAATAAAATTCACTCTCAACATAATTTTAAAAAAGTTTTTTCTTGTTATTTCCATTTCTTTTATTTGTATTTTTTCGCAAAAAGTATGCAAATGTTTTTTTCAGCTTTTTAGTGTAAAATGATGCTAGATGTCATTTTTGACCATTTACGAAATTTTTGGGGTACCCCGTTTTGCCCCCCTTCCCCTATTTATATTTTTGTAATTTTTTTTTATTTATATTTTAAAGTATTTATGAATGCTTAGATTTACAATTCTTCCAGGCTCATTCGTTTCCAGATTTTCGAAAATTGCACTGATGGTAGTGGCTTCGTGAAAGCATCCGCTAGTTGTTGACCTGTAGGAATATATTTCAAGGTTATTATCTTTCCTTCAATCTTTTCTCTCGTGAAGTGATATTTGACATCGATGTGTTTTGATAGTTTATGATCTGTCCGATTATTAGCTATTGCAATACACCCATTGTTATCTTCATATATAACTATAGAAGTTGACGTTTCTAAGTTAATGCTTCATAAAAGAGATGTCAACCAGCAAGCCTCTTTAACCCCTTCATAAAGTGTCATATATTCGGCTTCTGTGGAGGATGTGGCCACCGAGTTTTGTCTTTTAGTATTCCAAGATATCGTATTCTTATCAAACAATTGAAATAAAAATCCAGATGTACTTTTACGATCGAATTTATTACCTGCGCAATCGGAATCCACAAAACCAACTAGCATATCTTTATAATCATTTCTTTTATAAATTAATTTCAACTTTATTGAGCCTTTAATATATCTCAAAACCCTTTTTAAACATTGCCATAATTCTTGATTATTTTTATTTTGATATCTATTCAGAAAGTTGAGAGCTATGCTCAAATCGGGTCGAGTACACAACATTGCATACATCAAGCATCCTATTAGATTTTTACATGGTGCCTTGCAAGTCACCTCTGAATCTAGTTCTTCATAGTCTAATTTTACTGGTAAAGGAGTCCGAATTGTTTCATTAAGTAATTTTTGAAATTCGTCATAGTATTTTCTTCAAACGTAACGATTAAAATATCGTCTACGTTTGATATTGCATAAATATTTCTATTTATCTCTTTCAAGAAAATACAAACAATGGTCAACTGACGAATTTTTAAAGTCTCGCTCTTTGAGGACGTTATCAAAATGTTGAAACCAGACCCGAGCTGATTGTTTCAATCCGTATATTGCTTTATTTAATTTACATACATGATATTTATCGGTTTTCACCCCTTCGGGTACCTGCATATAAATTTCTTCTTCTAATTGACCATTTAGAAAAGCTTTTTTCACATCCATTTGGTAAATTGATAAATTGTTCTGATTAGCAAAGGCTAAGAGAAATCGAAACGTTGTTATTCGCGCTACTGGTGCAAAAGTTTCATTGTAATCAGATAGATATTGTTGATTTCCATGAATATGATTTTTAATTACAAATACCCACTTACAACCGATAAAGTTTTTATTGGTTGGATGAGTTACTATTTTCCAAGTATTATTTTCTACAAGGGAAGCAATTTCATCTTTTATTGCTTTCTCCCACTCAAAACTAACATCCCGATCTTTTACTTTATCATAAGTTTCAGGAATATCAGAAACAACCGACTGTACACTTATATGAAGAAATAGTAGACATGTTTTTACTAAGTGCACTTCGTCGCAGCTCGTTTTTATTCGGGCTTTTTCGAGAGTTTGATTCGTCTGTAAACGAAATTTTATCAACTCCATCTGCTTGAACGGCAGATTTGTTGATTCTACTCTCTTCACTTTTATTTGTTTCTGAATTTTGATTAATTTCTAGTTTTTGTCTTTTAATGACACTAGAATTTTCGTTTTGATCGGATTCCTTGTTTTGTCTTTTAATATCGGAATTTTCCTTTTCAATTCCTTCAATTAAAACGAGAGGGCGCAAATTTTTGAAATTTATTTCATCGACAATTACATCGCGTGCGATAATAAAATTATTTGTTTCCGTATTCAATACTTTATAACCACTGACCTCATAGCCTACGAGTATCCCCTTTACTGAACGTTTATTAAATTTACCCTTTCGGTTTTTATCATGAACATAAATGGTACTTCCGAAAACCTTTGAGTGATCCAGTCTTGGCCTTTTACTGGAAGTCTTGTTTACTGGAAGGGCTTTTGTTGGTGACAAGTTTAGTAAATAAGCCGCAGTTAAAATTGCTTTTCCCCAAAGTTCCTTGACTAATTCAGCCCCATGTCTCATATTACGCGCTTTCTCTGTCAATGATTTATTCATGCGTTCTGCTATGGAATTTCGCTGAGGTGTATGGGGTACTGTTAAATGATATTGAATTCCTTTCTCTGTACAAAAAGCCTTGAATTCATTTGATAGATATTCTCTCCCATTATCACAATTTAAGTGTGCTAATTTTAAATTAAAATGTGCTTCACTTTTGCCAACGAAGTCTTGAAACTTCTTAAAAACATCGGATTTTTGACCGAGTAAATAAACAACAGAGTAATGGGTAAATTCATCTATGAACGTTACAAAGTATCTTTTTCTATCGATCGTTAAAGGTGTGATTGGTCCACATACGTCTGAATGATTGATAAATAAAGGCCTTGTTACATGCGATCTGTCTCTTTTCTTTGAAAAGCTGAGACGTGCTTGTTTTCCGTAAATACAAGCTTCACAAATTTCATTCGTGGTATTTATATTTTTTAATTCTTTGCTATCAAAAAGTAAATTATTTCTTTGAATTTCTAGGAATTTCGACTTGCCCTAATGGCCTAAACGTTTATGCCATATTTTATAAGTGTTTATATTTGCATTCACGTTATTACACATTTTCTTTTGTATAACAAAATCAACATGTACCAAATTGTGAAGTAACTTACCAGTTGCAATGATTTTGTTACCCCTTTTAATAGATGTTTTCCCATTTTCATGAAACATAATTCTCATACCAGCCTGCTGAATTCGTTGTACTGATAATAAATTATAAGGAACTTCGGGTGTGTATAGTACGTTCTCCAAGATTCCTGACACTCCTTAATTTGTCGTAACATCTATGGAGCCTCCCTTTGTCGCCATTATTATTTCGTACTTCTTTGCGATGTTAATCTTCACCGGTACTGGCAAATCCCTTACTGCTGAAAAGACATCGTTTTGATTAATTAAATGGTCAGTTGCCCCTGAATCTAGTAGAAATGTCAACTTGTCTTTCATATTTGCTGAGTGATTGGATGACATTCCAATTCCACTCATGAATGCTAAGTCGCCTTCAGTGTCTTGTACTTGAACAATTTGGATTGCTCGTTGACGGTCATCCTGGTATTGCGTCGTTTTCTTATAATAGTAACAATCCTTCTCCTCGTGATTTCGTCGTTCGCAGAAATCACACCTTTCATTGTTACTTTTGAAATTATTGTAATATATTTTTTTGAAATTTTTGTTCTGAGGTTGTTGAGAATTGAACCCTCGTGTGAGTTTATTTGAATTTTTTGTTTGAATTTTGGTCTATGATTGTTGAATGTCATTCCATTCCAGTTGTTTTGTCTCTGTGATTTCTTTTGTTGCTGAACCTCTGTTTGCAAAACTTTTCCACTCGTGTCATTTCTTTCATTTCTCAATTTTATCTCGTAATAATAGTTTTACGAGGTTTACAGGGAAAAGATTTATTCGTATACCTAGAAGACATCGTAATTTATGCACGATCACTTGAAGAACATGCGACTAAGTTTATAAAGCTCGCTGAACGCTTAAGAAAAGCAAACTTGACGTTACAATCGGACAAGTGCGAATTTCTTAGAACAGAAGTCAAATATCTAGGGCATGTTATATCAGCTGACGGAGTTAAACCAGATCCAAAAAAAATCGAAGCTGTGAAGAAATTTCCTGTTCCGAAAACCACGAAGAATGTTAAAGAATTTTTAGGACTATCCGGATATTATCGTAGATTTATTAAGAACTTTGCTAAAATCGCTAAGCTTTTGTCAGAATTAAGTAGCAAAAATAAAAAATTTGAATGGGATTCTAATACGCATTTAGATTTCGAAATCTTGTGCGATAAACTTTGTGAAGCACCTATACTACAATATCCTGATTTTTCGTCACAATTTATAGTTGCAACAGGCGCATCTGGATTCGCAGTAGGAGCCATTTTATCGCAAGGAAAGCCAAGCGAAGACGCGCCCGTCGCGTATGCTTCTAGAGTTTTGAACAAGCATGAGAGAAATTATTCGACAACTGAGAAGGAAATGGTGGCAATTGTTTATGCAATTAAAACTTTTGGACCATATCTCTATGGTAGACAATTTACATTGTGAACCGATCATAGACCGTTAGTATGGGTAAATTCTACGAATGACCCTACGTCACGTGTGATGAGATAGAGAGAACGTTTAAAAGAATTCCAGTATAAAATTCAGTACAAAGCGGGTAAAATAAATACAAACGCAGACGCGTTGTCGAGAAACCCCGTTGATATTGAACACAGGGACGTATATCCCATAAAATTCAAGTGGAGACGGTCAGCAGACCCTGCTCTTAACATAGCACCGGGTATAGCCAGGCTAAGGTCGTCATCTGACTCCGCTCAAAAGTTAACACAGAGAGACGCGAAGATTAGACGACGTTATGTAAGTAGTTCCTCCGAGAAAGAAAAAACTGTACAGGCAGATTTCAAAATCCAAGAAGCTGCAATGAGTACAGACGAGGAAGACTTTTTAGGTTTTCCGAGCTCAGGTGGAAACAAACATGTCGGAACGGTAGATTCTAAAAACGTGACAAACTCGAGAGGCGCACGATTAGACTCAAATTCCGACTATCGCAAAAATCGTACGATGGATAACGATAGGCCTGCGCAACCTATCGCCAGTCGTCTCAGGTCTAAATTCGTAGACAAAAATACAAACTCACAGGAAACCGGTAAACAAAGGAAATTAAAAATCCTTAATTAAAGGAAATCAAGTGCTGAACGCCTTACTCCATTCAGACATCGTTCTGAATACGAAGATTCATCATCGGATGAACTATCAGACTCCCCAGAAAATCATAGAACTTCAGCTAGCAATAAATCGAATGAAAATCAACAATCTGTTATCATAGAAATAGAATCAGATCCTCAATCTTCATCTTCGATGAATGAAAGATCAAAGGAAACTCAATCTACGTTACTCCCAGATTATGTGGACTCTGAATCCTCATCACTGGATAGTGATGATTCTTATAAATTAAATCCAGTAAAGCATGGAGCTAATAAAAGTAATATGGAAACGAGTATACCTAGTATGAGACAAAATACAGCTACAGTCGTCACAGAAAGCGGGCATTCTATAGCCTCACCCCCGACACCCATTCGAGAGCATACTTCAGCTACGACTATTCACACCCCTAAGATTGTATCCGTGCCAAGTGTTACTAATACACCGACAGGTTCAGGAACACTTTCCACCAATAGGAAGAATAACTTTCAGAGAAGCTTAGCCAGAGATTTATTAAACAAACGTTCTTCTGAAACAGCTGACCATTACTTAGAACAAGACGTAAAACTATTACAGATAATTTGAAAGTAATGACAGACGCAGACGAAATTGCCCCATACCCTACATCAAAAACAAACGACGTAATTTCGAGACAAAAGAAATTTCATGACGAAATAGAATCGGACAAGGAATGTACAGGAAGACGCATTATAACTTCAGAAGTTGCATCAGCTTCGGAAAGCGAAGAAACTAATACAATCACAGTTCAGGCAGACGTACACCCCTTGCAAAAATCCACATGTGTAGACGAATCCTTCAGGACCACACAAAAGATGGACCTTGACGAGACGCTTCGATATTTCGAACATGAAGCAATGAAAACACCCTCAAGCGAGAGTGACGCTAGAGGCAAACATAAAACAGAACCGTCACCAGTTCGACATTCTCCAGACGAATAGAATAAGTGGACCGAGACCATAAGACCGAGGACACTTGTGTCTGAACTGAACATCGAAGTTGTAGAAAAAATTATACCTAACAGTGGTGTAAACCGTATGCCAGAACCCCGACGTACGACGAGACAGCATAGACCGACATATAAATACGCATGTTACAAAGGTTTAGAAGGCCACCAAGGCACCCATGCAAGTAAGCCTTCGAAACCAAAAGCCGCGAGAAACAAAAGTAGCAGTCTAAAAATCAGAAAACAGGCAGTGGAAATTTCGCAGACTCCCAAAGCTCCAATTTCACTTGAGAACGTTGACAAAGAATCCTCAGAAATAAATATAACTCCAGATCCTCAGAGTCAACGAAATCCGATATCTATAAATATTTCAAACGCTTTACCAGATCTAGATGCAATAGTAGAACTTAATGATCCACAGAATTTAGAAGATAAATCGATCGAAATAAGTAACTTAGACAACGTATCAGATATCACGGTATCTGATGATTCGCAAGCCTCAGTAGAATTACCAAGACAAGAACCTACTAATTTGATAGAAACTCGAGACAATTTAGAAATAAGAAAAAATAATAATCTACGCTTCATTTACACTAACGGCATAGCACTAGGGGAGATAGGTAAATTTTTAGATGAAAGAGGATACTTGAAAAACATTAAACCAGTTACAGAATATCAGATAGGACACATAATTATATTGGGAACACCAAAGTAACGAATAATCGCATTGGTTACTCAAGAACATGAACAAGACGCACCTTTGGAAAATAACTATTACGATGCATTTGTACATTTGAAACAGAATATGGAAGATTTGAATATTAAAACAGCAAGCATATCGCAAGGTAAAAGTGGAATCAACGATCTTGGATGGATTAAAATTAAAAATATCATTAGACAGGTATTCGCCGAAACGCAAATTATCATAACGATCTGTAGAGACAAAATTATCATTCCACCTCCAGATATTAGACTCAGAATAATACAAGAAAATCACGAATCTCCGATCGCAGGACATAAAGGTATCACGAAAACGTATGACAGAATTCGACAGAAATATTTTTGGGATAATATGAAAAAGCGAATAGAAGATTTTATAAAGAAATGTGTCATCTGTCAAAAGAAAAAACCAAAGCGCATCAAAACTAAACAACCTATGGTTATAACAGACACATCTGCAGACTTATTTGACAAAGTAGCGCCAGATATAGTCGGACCCTCCGAAACATCCCCAAATGGTTACAAGTATGTATTGACCATGCAAGACAATCTTTCGAAATTCAGTTTAGCAATACCGTTAGTACATGCAACTGCTGAAGATATTGCAGAAGCATTTGTGAAAAACTTATCTGTAAATACGGATGTCCAAAAACAATATTAACAGATCAAGGAGCGGCGTTCATTGGTCAAGTAATGAGACGAGTTGCAAAAGCATTCAAAATCACACAATTCAAGACCACAGCACTCCATCCTCAATCAAATGGTTCTTTAGAAAGAAGCCATCAAGTACTTGTAGATTATCTAAAACATCATTTAACGAAGAGAGACTGGGATTAATGGTTGTCTCACGCGACATTTTCTTACAATACAAGCAGACACGAAGGGACAAACCACACCCCATTCGAGATAGTTTACGGACGGAACGCCCGAATGCCTTCAGAATTCCCACCCCTCGACGAAGCTTTGACCTATGACAATTCTGTAAAGAACCTAATGCTCAAAACTATAGAAATTCGAAATACAGCACGCGAAAATTTAGAAAAAGCTAAAGCCAGATCGAAACAATATTACGACAGAAAAATAAATCCAGTTAATTTCATAATAGGACATAGCATTTATCTAGTGAAAAATCAAAAGACAGGAAAGTTAGATGACAGTTACAAGGGACCGTACAGAATCGCACAAGTATTTCCAGAAAAGAATGATATAGAAATAGAATTTTTGGGGTATTTTATTTAATGCAATGTATCTTACTATCACTTCAGATAGTTGAAACAATTAATACAAAGCGTGGATATAATTTTTATCGAATGTCGTAAGACTGGACATAACATCGAGCTGTAAAGGACAAATTGTGGTGCTGTCGGTAGGTTAGTACTGTAGGTGCCAAGAGCGTGGCGAAGACTGGGGTGAAGAAAAAGTGCAGGCTCGCCCCCGAGTCGAGGCCAAGGGTCGCGTCGCGCCATAAATTGCACATATAGGGAAATTTCCGGCGCGGTCAAACCCTTAGCCCTCGGCTAGCGAGGCGAGGCCTGGACACTCGAAGGTTAGTTGGAAACGGAAATATTTTAACGGTATTTTTGCCGGTGGCGGGTGTCCGCCACAGAATTAGAGGAAAACAAACGTAAAATAATTCATTGTGACAGAGCAAAGATAGCTTATTAATCAAATTGAAATTTCAATTACTCGGATTGCTGATGAAGCATAACAATTTTTCAGATAATCATGGACGCGAGCTTACGCAGATTGCTATTCATCGGAACACTCTTGACACTTGCCATGCGGCCAGGTAATAGCTTTGTAGGTTACGACTGTGGAGCACCATCGATGAACATTACAACATTATCGTTAATCAATATCAAAGAATGTAATATTCCGATTTCGAACCCAGTTGCAATAGATACAAATATACATTTACTTCAGGTGAACGAATTTTCAAGCGTCAAAGTAATCCAATGCAAGGTAGAGATCCATAGATCAGTATTCCACTGCGGCATGCACTCACACATATCAGCTGTCTCATATGGCGACATCGAATACATAGACGAAATATCCCGTGACGCATGCAGAGACCTACACTACGCACGCTCTTGCCGAACTCATAGACAACTATTCACACAAATACGACTGAACTCAACGACATCGAGGCCTATAGTCCTAGCCGGAGATGTAGACAACTCAGGAAATTGCAAAGGAGAACACTTTTCCGATCACTATGGAAGCTGGAACGATGTCGTAGCTTACGGACAAATTTTTATCACATTACAAGATTATGAAGCTACAGTAAATATTCAGAGAAACGAAATAATTCTTAGATCCGGCGTACGATGTGAATATTCATCAGGGAATTGCATTGACGTAGAAGGCGGTAATACGTATTGGGACATAATCCAAGCAGACAGATGTAGTTTCGAAAAATATTCAGTTCTATATCAAGGTGCAGCTCAGAAAATTAAAGATAATACGATTGGGAAATATGGTCAAGGAATTTATTCAGTAACAACAAACGATATAACTTTTGCCTTATCAGTTCGCGGAACCTACCCCTTATGCGGATATAGATTAATTAAAACAGAACACCCCAAACTTTTCATATTAGATAAAATGACCGGAAACTTTTTTACGAAAAATAACGGCATAACAGTAAGGAATATGGATATCTTTACAAACGTAAATTCTAAACTAATCTATCTTGAAAGACACGTCAGAAATCAAATCATTGCTCTGTATAACGACGCCATATTGCAACAGTGCGAATTAGAAAATAAAGTATTACACACCGCGCTCTCAACAGCCCCACTAGCACCTGCAGAATTTGCATTCCATCTCATGAAACAACCAGGATATATCGCTTACATCGCAGGAGAGGTAGTACGTGTAGCGAAATGCGTACCAGTGGACGTTAGAACGAGGAAAACTAACGAATGCTATCAAGAACTTCCAATTTATAGAGGCAACGAAAGTTTATTTATGTTCGCAAGAACTCACATCTTAGTAAAATCAGGAAATCAAATCGAATGTAACGTATTTTTATCACCGATGTTCAACATCAACAATGCTTGGTACGGTACCTCACCTAATTTAATGCCTGCAATAGCTCCCGATGAAATGTCTACAAATACAAAGAAATCTTGGAAATACGGTACGCCAGAAAACCTCGCCACAGGCGGAATTTATGCGAACGAAGATCCAGAAAAATTGCGCGAAAATATAATATTTCCAGTAGAAAAACCAGCCGTGTTGAATACAATAGCCCGAGAAGCAACAGGTCAAATCTCAGCTGATCACGGATTATCTGTTAATTCACTTATAGATAAGGAAGCAATCAAAAGATCTTTAGAAGAAGCTTGGGGAAAAGTTTACAATTTTTTTAATACAGTCGGAATATCCAGTGCAAACTTACTAGGGGCATGGATAACATTTAGAGGAATTAAGTTTTTAATCGACACTCTAGTTCACGGCTACGCGTTACATTCAGTTTACTGATGGAGCATGTGGCTCATCGGCGCAATTTGGGATTCTGTCACAAACCTACTACTACACTTGAGCAAAAGATCGGGAGAAATTAGACAAACACGAGAACAAAATTCAGACGTAGAAATGCAAACAATCGAGATTACGAGCAATACAAATATCTTAGAAAATCAAAATAATATTGATGCACTCTCTAAACAGTCATCAAAATTAGAGCTGAACAAAACCTCGAAACAAACTCTACCGACACCAAGTGGCTCAGACGGACGTCACAATATTCAAAACAAATAATAAAACCGTTACCTTGTACTTACCACAAGACCATGAAAACAGGAGTCGGTCAGGAACATTAGAATCAAAATCAACATATCAGGACGGAACTGACGAACAACCTTACACATAATAATTTGCTTTCTCTCAAAACTAAGACCTGAAAATAACCTACGAACTAACTTAAAGACTACCAGGAAGGAAAGTAAGTTCCAACACGAACACGAACCAAGTACGATCAAATCAAAGGACTGTTTATTTATTTATTTTTTTTCTCTTCGAAAATTTTTTATCAATCCCAGTCGTATACCGACCACAGCCCCCTGGCTGAACGCCACGCTGGGTGGAACCAGTCGTCGTGAGGACTGGGTTGCCCCCACCGGCCCTCCATTATCCATCTGATCCCGTAATAATCAATGTAATCATCATCTCCGTTCCCCGGCACTTCGGCCAAACTCTCCAGATACGCGAGATCGGCCCGCAACGCGGCCCTCCGCAGCCGCCGCATCTTCATTTCTTCGATGCTGATAAACTAAAACAATCAAGATAAACCAAACTTAAAACCACACGGTACTCGAAAAACATTATTCGTAGACTAAACCTAGAACACAAACACAAATTCACGTTCAAATCACGAAATCTAAGATTGTTCCAAAACAAGCGAATAATCAAGATCGAAAAAACTCGACAATAACACAAATTAAAACACCCAAAACTCACCTTCAGACCACCGACTACGACTGACACTTTTAACATCTCAATTTAAAAAAAAAAAAAAAAAATTCTCTTGTCAGAACTCACATTCAAATTTACAATAGATTCCTCAAAACAGACCCTTATATAAGCTCATAGACTAGACCCGACCAACCCCCAAGACGGAAAACGACCAATAACAAAAGTTTAACCTTTTCCTACTCTTCAAAGTGTGACTCCACCCACGAAAAGACGGAAAACACAGAAATTCATACCAGAATCGGAAGTATACAAATCTTCAGAAAATTCAATTATATACAAAATATGACATAGAACTGTGATAATTCATATAATAGCGTATAAAATTAAAATTTTTTTTTTATGAATAATCTCAAGTATATTCACTACATATTTCAAACATTATATAATTCATGCCTTGATCATAGGATAATAATTGGCATTTATATCAATATTACTTACCTTAATCGTATATACTCTTTGTTTGCGCTCGGCATCGATGGCGGTAAGAGATTTTTTACCAACGAGGGTTGTAAATCCTTGTCAAACCAATCGGGAAAGATTTTCGATGCACTGGCGTCCTTGAGACAATTGGGTTTGCCTCAAAGATGATTCAATGTCAGAATGTATTAAATCAACAATTATATTTATTAAAAAACTTGAATTAAATTGAATACACTGTTGATATAATGTTGTACGAGATTCACGCGGGATACAGGTAGTGAGAAGAAATTGTGGAAGTCAGAATAAGTTGGTTTTCTCTTCGCGTTGGTCGAAACGAATCCGATCTTAGAAGTAGTTCTTAAAAATTAACTGAGTTCCGATGGCCAAAAAACCACTGGAAGGGGTGGGAGTGTCCCTTGAGAGAAGGGATGAATTTTGCTTAGGAGTGGGAGAGATGGTCACTCATAGGAAAATTTTGCACCGAAAAAAAGATTGTAGTGGGTAGGTACGAAGGAATGAGAGGGAGTGAGCAAGTGAGCGAGAAACAGAAACGTACATTCCCGATGTGAGATGCACGTGCGGGCGTTTTATGATACACGTCATAAAAAACAAGGAACGAAGAGTAAGGATTAGGGGATTGGTAGGTAGGCAAAGGTGTTTACTAGTAAAAAGTAGAGAAATTGTCGAGATTGCAAGACTGGCTGCCAGATGTGGCAGGCAGGCGTAAGGATTATCTTTTTTTTTTGCAAATCAGTTGAAGAAATTCGTCAATGAGGAATGGGAACTTCCAGCAGTTGAGTATTTTATGAACTTTAAAACGTGACTAAAATGTCCACGCAGAGATTCAGGATTAAAGAATGTAAAATAAAGATTAAGAATGTTGAACGTGAAAAAGAATGCCGC
Source organism: Neodiprion fabricii (assembly GCF_021155785.1). NCBI lineage: Eukaryota > Metazoa > Arthropoda > Insecta > Hymenoptera > Diprionidae > Neodiprion > Neodiprion fabricii. The sequence goes on from NC_060244.1 coordinate 14,334,798, forward strand.
TAATTTACAGAGCGGATTCAACACTACATATTTCAAACATTATATAATTCATGCCTTGATCATAGAATAATAATTGGCATTTATATCAATATTACTTACCTTAATCGTATATACTCTCAGAATAATCAAAATATCAGATATGAAGCACTACTATATCCACTCTAAGTATATTTACTTATATTTAGTTAATAAATATTCTGTTCACTATACTTCACTATTATTCAAATAATCATAATTCATTATTAATTTCATGTAAATTTAAGTGATTCACAATTTTTATGTAATATGTTATATGATTTATCACGTTAACCCTCAGAAGTAATCGAATTATGGAAACTTCACGTCGGTATAACAGCACTCGCTTACTTCGAGCGAGGACGCTCGAATCTTAACGGGGGAAGTGTGACGTGCCAGCCGGTATCCACGGCGGCGCCCTCTCTGCGCCCTACCTGACCAGCGTGCAGTTACCATAAGAGCCTTACGTGCTCTTACCGATAGTCGTAGATTGATACCAACACACATAGTTACCATCATAACGTCCAAATTCTTATATCGATAGTTCTCATACGCCAGATTAACCGTTATTTCATCAGTCAAATTCATAACATACATGGTATATATATTTTTTTCCATTTAACCGTTATACCTTTCTTCAACATTAGCTTTCACATAAAACCTTTGAATTACGATCTCAACCGTAATAACCCAAAGTAATAAAAACCTGCAACAGTTGAGATAACCGAAAAGACCAAAACACCGGAAACGTGGGAAAAGAAATCACGGATAGCTCACAGAGAAAGAAACCCTCACTCTCAGAATTCAGGATAGCGCCCTCATTTTAACGATGATAAGACCAATTAGCGCTTCGCTGCTTGCTTCTCTAAACCAACCGCCTCGCGCTAATCCACCATCGAGATCTCATGCACGAACCAGAAACCTTACCCCCAATTATTCCATCATCCTTGACCAATCATCCGAGACCCGCGAGAAACCGCGACTCCTTTTGAACTCCTCCTACTTTCCCTCTAATCCAACCTTTCCAGAAAACAGAATAGAAGAGAAGAACTTCAGACATCATAGAGAACAGATCAGAACTCTACCGAAATCCTAGAATCAAATCACATTATAATTAATTCAGAACCTCCGAGACTTATAACCAGTTTGTCACTGCTGTTACGGGGTAGATTGCGTAGGCTCCGATGAGCGGTAATCGGAGCTTACTCCACGCCCAGCCAAGGTGTTATTTGGCTATTGTAGGGTCCGTTCACGTTGACTATGCACTCGCGTGCTACTACTCCCAATGCAGGAAGTGAATGGAATAGAAAGGGATCGGTATTAAGGGAGGGTAAACGATTTAAAGTATATGGTTGTTTATTAGTGGTCAATGCAACGGAGTCGGTCAAGGGAAAAAGGTATGGTCTTGGTTTAGAGGGATAGGTGTCTTGCTTGAGCGCTGGGATGGATCTGCCTGGTTTTGCCGGATGTAGCAGGCAAGCTAGCCGCGAGTTACAGGAGAACCTGCTGACTCGCGGACGATAAGGGTAGACTACAGAGCGTAAGGTAACTAAGAGCGTGGGAAAGGAATATGAAGTCTGGAGGACGTAACACGCCCCCCCTTGGGGAAGAACATTCGGTGAGGGTACGAAATAGGATGTTCGGAAGGAAGCGGAATGCCATGAAACGTAGTGACTCACTTACAGAATATTACAAAGAAAGGTCTTAAAATCTAGCGCCTAGATATTAGTGCGCGTTTAAATGGGTTAGTATACATTAGAATAAAAAAAATAAATTTTATAAATGACATCTTATCGTACTGAATCACTTACAGAATATTACAAAGAAGAGTCTTGAAATATAGCGCCTAGATGTTAGTGCGCGTTTAAGTGGGTTAGTATTCATTTGAACTAGATTTTCTAAATGACATCTTATAAATGTGGTGGTATATATGATAGATTTGTATATATGATAGATATTGTGTATATTATAAACGAAACTTATGCAACGTGCTGATGATTATATTACGGCTGCAGATTATTACGGGCAGAATAATGCAATGAAAAAATATGATTGCTAATAGCGGAGGGCTTAGCGCCAGACTTCGAGTGATTCGGAGCTATCGTTAAGGCTCTGCTCGGGGAGCAATTTACGCGGCTTAGGTATGCCTAGTTCCGTCATTTCAATTTCCGATTGGGTCCGGAGCAGCGACGAAGAGCGAGTAGGCAGGTCATCGGGAAATGGTATTATTTCTAGGTGCAGGTGGTGGATGGCATGGCGGGTAGGAATTGGGGGTTTTGTACGACGCGGGTGAGGGATATATTTAAGGCTGGAAATAATTTGTTCTGGTGATAGAATTTTAGGCTGGACGATACCTTTTTGGGCGAAGGGGAATAGCGTCTATTAAACTGGACAGGTCAAGTTCGTATTCGTTCAAGCGTCGGTCCAGGTCAATTAGTCGGTTAAGTGTGCCAATTTCAATTTATTGAAATGGACGATTTTAGTTTTTCGGGGGGTAATCCAAATTTCAGCGTTAATATTGTCAATTATACGTTTAATCGTATACACTCCTTTATAGTGGTCGTCGAATTTGGATCGGGTTTCATTCAGTAGATAGACCTTTTGACCTGCTTCGAAATTTTGGCTGTTGACATTACGGTCGTAATACGTCTTGGAACGATGCTTTGCTTGTTGTAGGTTGGACGCGGCGTATTTTCGTATGCTGGATAGATTAGCGATTAAGTCTAGAAGGAAGGAATCGTAGGAACGAGTATACGCGCTGGCAGGGTTCGCATCTGTTAGTGGGATGGCTTTCACGGTACGGGCCTGTATTGTAATTACGCGCGTTTTTTCGGGCGCGGACGAGGGTTCATCGAATTTATTAAAGTGGATTGGCAATGAGGATCCAAGCATCACCGAGTTTGGGTTGAAAGAAATAGTTGCTTTCGCTTTTCGTAAGAAGGGCTGGCCTAAGATGCCGTCGTGCGGAATCGGAAACAAGTTAGGGACCAAGTGAAAGGTATGGGATTTATTATTAAAAACGTATTTTCGTTTTTGCGATAGTTTGCGTCTTTTTGTCTGTTATACCAGTCAGTGTCAAACGTTCGTCGGTTGTTCGTCGTACGAGGGGCCTAACGGAACTTTCTTTGACCAAGTTGACGTCTGCACCGGTGTCAATAATAAATGTAGATATTTTTATTAGCTCGGGGGTGTCGATCGAAATTAATGGAGGGTCAGCTGAAGCTGTTATGAGGATATGACTTGGAGATCGGAACGCTAGTTGTTTGCATTGCTCGCGAGCGCGTTCTCCCCGCCGGCGATGTTCCCGTTTAAATGTTTATTTAAGCCTGCATTGCCTTGGTTATTACGCGAAAAGGATCTACATCGGTCTACTGTGTGGCCTCTGCGATTACAATTGTTGCAGTGCAGTTCTTGGTTTATGTTGCATTCATTGTGAAAGTGGCCCATTCTGCGACATTTGGTACAATATCTTTTACTTTGCAAACGGTGACATTTCGTGATGGAGTGACCCTGGTGGTTACAAAATTGACAAGTGCTGGGCAGAGCATTAACGTGGTCAGCAGAACGGGTGTTCGGATGGAGCGCTTGGGCGTCGGTTCCGGGTTCGGTACGAGGCGCTGGTTGATAAACGTAACCACGTGTGGGCAATGACATCAGGGGGGGGGGGGGATGGAGAAGGCCGCGGTGGGCACCTGAGACGGAGGAGCAGTATGGGGGGGTAACGGCAGACACATGGGTGTAGAGGGGGTAAAATAATTTGCAGAGAATTGCATCTGACGGTTAATTAGCTCGGCTTCTTCACCTTCGGCGATGCTGACGGCAGTTTCGAAGGCTGGTAATTGTCTGATAGTAGCGATTCTCCACTCCAATTCTGACCGAAGCCCTCTAATAAACGATCTAGAGGTATCCTTCTTTAGATCGTTCAGTAGAAGCGTTGCTAAGTCTGGTGGGTGTTTGTTGATGATCGCTGTGCTTATTTCTTGTGATATTGCTCTTATTCTGCACGAGTAATCTATGATGCGCTCATATGGTTGTTGTGTAATTCTATCTAATTGAGCGGATAACTGGCGTATGGGGATATCCGGGCGGTATGCTCGGCTAAGGCCAGTTATGAGGTCCTCGACGTCATTACAGTTAATGCCTATTAAATATTGAGAAGCGGGGGCTGTAACCTTTGATTGCGCAAATTTGGCGAAAGTCATTTTATCCGAAGCTTTTATAAGAGTCTCTACGTGACGTGATTGTTCTACAAATGAGTCAAAGGGCATGTTGTGGCCGTCGAAAGGGGGGATTGTCGGCAAGACATCTTTTACTGACCAAAAATTTGAACCGGTTTCGTTAGTTGGTGCCATTTTGATTTAAGCAGGGTATTGCAAGTACAGGAATAAAAAAATCAACTCAATACTAAGACTTAGAATAGACTTACAGGGCGAAGGTAAACGCAAAAACCGAGTACAGCATGGTTGTAGGCAGCTGGACGCAGGTGAAACTTGAAGAGGCGATACACGTCATGCGTCGGCACGAGGAGAGTATAGACGAGGTACTCCGTGGCGTGTTGATAAATAAGTGTGGTAATCCAGGTCTTAGGGTGATGCCACTTTCGGGTCCAGAGTCTCGTCTTGACAGGGTTGCAGGAGTCCGAATGAGCGGGAAGGGTCCATTCGATATTTGTCGGTTCGAAAGGTGATGTGTTTAGATGCGGTGTGCGGCTTAACTTTGCTATCGCACTGAATTTCCACTCGCTACACGGTTATTCGACGCCGTATCTATCGATGAATTTCAATAGTACCAAAATGTGACGGAGTTACTGAAATTGGGGATTCTTTGGAGAGCCTGTATCCGTGGCGAGTTGAATAGGTTCTGCGTGCCTGTCATAGTACTTTGTGGCCCAGAGTTCGTTCGTAACACGTCTATCACTGATTGGTACGGCGTTAGAAATTTTGAGCACTGAACACTTTCATAGAAAACATGCAGCACTGCACTGACGAGTAGGTCGATGGGCAAAACCGCTGCCACCAAAATGTTACGGGGTAGATTGCGTAGGCTCCGATGAGCGGTAATCGGAGCTTACTCCACGCCCAGCCACGGTGTTATTTGGCTATTGTAGGGTCCGTTCGCGTCGACTATGCACTCGCGTGCTACTACTCCCAATGCAGGAAGTGAATGGAATAGAAAGGGATCGGTATTAAGGGAAGGTAAACGATTTAAAGTATATGGTTGTTTATTAGTGGTCAATGCAACGGAGTCGGTCAAGGGAAAAAGGTATGGTCTTGGTTTAGAGGGATAGGTGTCTTGCTTGAGCGCTGGGATGGATCTGCCTGGTTTTGCCGGATGTAGCAGGCAAGCTAGCCGCGAGTTACAGGAGAACCTGCTGACTCGCGAGCGATAAGGGTAGACTATAGAGCGTAAGGTAACTAAGAGCGTGGGAAAGGAATGTGAAGTCTGGAGGACGTAACACTGCGATAGCGATTAACACGAATCTGTACCACAATTGTAAACCTATCATTGAGAACTAGAAGGGGATTGTTAATAAATGTGTAATTAACCCAAGTGTTGTCATAAATAATTATTTTAATCACGCATAGTGATGGTTGGCACGAGCCTTACCTAACAAACTCTCAGAATTGTGGGCGAGTTGAACGAGAAGATCTGAGAGCAGATCAGCGGATTCCCGAGATTCACCATATACCAACTACGTAAGTCAGGAGAACAATTTAAATCACGCAGCGAATCAGAATCGACTCGAAACGTTCCTCTCGGAACGTAACAGTACGTTGCATGCGACTCAACAACATGAAAAACCGAAGAGAAAACCAAGTCGGTAAGGTACCGGTGCTTCGTAATTATTTGACAGTAAGATGCAATTCAAGTCCCCAGCAATAATGAGATTTTTATAAGCATACGCAAACTAATTAAATATAGCAGAAAATTCTTGTAGACGAAAGCCTTCAGGTCGTCCATAGATAGAAGCGAATAAAAGCAAATCTGACCGGTCTTGATTAAACATCGACGATTAAGAACTCAGGAGAGTTCGTGAACTCACTGGGTGTGAAGCGGGACTAGAGAGAGAGAAAGAAGGGGCAGAACGCTCTTCATAACCTCACGAAAATCGACAAATAGAAACGATGTAAATACGGGGGTTTCCCGACCGCACACGTTTTTATGTGAATATATTATATGTAGGGCGTCCCATAGGTTTTGACGATTTTTTTCAAGCATCCCCACCAAATCAATTTCAAGTAATTAAAAAATAATTGCCTAATTTTTTCGGATTTACATCTCAACTACAACCCGTCCGGCGTGCCGAGAACAGCGTGGATTTCCACGTTTGAAATACACGTGATTTGGACACGCTTGCAGTATACAGAGTGTCCCTAAATTGCCTCCCACGGACTAGCCAGCATGATACCTCGTTAAAATCCAACCGAGAATTTTTTTTCCGGAAGCTCGTCCGACGCATAGTATTTGAATTATAAGCGATAGCGTTAGGCCAATCAGAGTGCACCATTTCATTTAGATTTGCCGCCACGGAAATTACTGTTTTGTTCGTCTGGGTGAATTATTATTATTCGTTTACGAATTAAATATCGGCACCTCCCCTCTCTCGCTGCTGTACCCCTTCTCGGGCGCTGACCTCGGTATTGTTGCCGCGGCACACGCTGCCGGCCGCACATCCATGGGCGCACACTTGTGTGTGTAAACAGAAGCGCATCCTCAGCTTGATAATGCTACGAAACACACATCTACGAATAAAAATCAAAATAAATCACAAAATGAATCGGAAAATTTAAGATTCCATGTTACAAAATACTCCGAATCATCGTACCGTGATAACAGAGGCACGTGAATATCACTGTCAACGAATTGACGCGCTCGTCACATCTTCCATAATCACTCACCCAATCAAGCTGGCTCAAAATCGTCAAAATGATGCTTCCTGTTTATTTTTAGGATACTTGCAAGAAAAATTTTTCACTAGTTTTAAATTAATCTGCACATCCGATTTTTCATTTGATTTAACATAATTCTGTTAATTTAGATTAATTCAACTAAATTCAACTTTATTCAAGTGAATTCTTTCAATTCAATTAATTCAGTACTTTTACCATCAATTCTCGATAATACAATTTGATTCTAGTGAATATCTGAATAATTTCAATTAATTCCTTTTTGTTTCTTCTGTTAGTTCAAATTAATTCATTCAATTCGATTGAATTAGTTTTTTTCTCAAGAATTCTCGATAACTTACGCCAATTTACGTCAATACCTAGATGAAACTAAATTGAATAATTCAATTCAACTTAATTTCTTCATTTCGGAATATTTTTGGTCTCGTCAACCTAATTTTTCCTTATCCCTCACGTTCAAGTTTATTTTGAGTTTCCCATAATATCACTATTATTGCGATACATTCCGTACTACGATATGCAGTTACTATTAATATTCTTATTATTGTGGTTACTATGATTACTATGATTACTATGATAGAGACATGGGGAGACCCGAGATATTTCGCGTCTCTGAAAATTTTGAAAAAAGAGCTCGTGAATAAACGGGCACAATTATTGCACGCTGAAAAGATCATTCCGGCACAAATTGAAATTAGTTGAATTTAATTCTCTGTTAATCCCGATCAGTTCCAGAAATCGACTACTAAGTCTCCGTTAATTCCGTTAATTTTCATTAATTCAGGTGATTCTCTGTTGGTTCAGGTGATTCCCATGAATTCAAGTAATATTTATGGATTCAAGTAATTCTCATCAATTCAAGTGAACTATCAATTAATGGACTATGGACACGTTAATCCGACAAGTTACTTCTCCCTCCGTATGAGTCTACGTCTGGTCGTTCGCGTAGTCACTAACAGGTAGGATAATTCTTGCACAGAGATGGAACGAGTTATTTTGAATACGCTCAAGCGGCCTGAAGTTGTTGAATATTTGCTTGTCTGTTGTCATTATTGTATTATCGTACCGTTAAAGGAATCTTCTTTCTACGCTGATTGTTAGGGATGTACCGTACGTGTAACGCATGCTTGATTGCATTAAGGTCCGAATTCCGAATTCCGAATTCCAAATTCGCTTCCGAAGGTTCGTTGAAGTAAATTATAATTCCAATAACAATGAAATAATAATATAATCAATGTGGAATTTTGAATGTATAAGAGGTAAAAATAACTACGAAACGTTCCAATAAAGTTATGTCTATGGTCAACGTTGAAGTATTCGCCTTTATTCGTATTTTTCGCCAGAATATCCCGGTTTTGATGCAAGAATATCAATAAATTAATCATTTTCCGATAATAAGTTATTACCGGAGTGGTCGGTTAATGATTATTCAGAGCTGATTCATTGGATTTGGATGGTGAAATTTATCGAGCACCAACTGATCGAGCGAGCTTTAATTTTTCACCAGATTAACCGGCGAAATCGCTTATCCATATTAACCAGCCAAATCCGTTCATCAAATCAACCGGCTCAGTCGGTTAACGGGTTGAACCGAGAGCTCATTAACCAGGTCCACTAATTTAACCGGTTAAACCGACCAAATTGTACAACAATGATCTCGATAATTTCAACATGTGTTGCTACTCGGGATCCGCATTACTAAAAAATCGGATATGTAGATTAATTTAAAACTAGTGAAAAATTTATCATGCAAGTATCCTAAAAATAAACAGGAAGCATTATTTTGACGATTTTGAGCCAGCTTGATTGGGTGAGTGATTACGGAAGATGAGACGAGCGCGTCAATTCGTTGACAGTGATATTCACGTGCCTCCGTTATCACGGTACGATGATTCGGAGTATTTTATAACATGGAATCTTAAATTTTCCGATTCATTTTGTGATTTATTTTGATTTTTATTCGTAGATGTGTGTTTCGTAGCATTATCAAGCTGAGGATGCGCTTCTGTTTACACACACAAGTGTGCGCCCATGGATGTGCGGCCGGCAGCGTGTGCCGCAGCAACAATATCGAGGTTAGCGCCCGAGAAGGGGTACAACAGCGAGAGAGGGGAGGTGCCGATATTTAATTCGTAAACGAGAGTTATATTATAACAGTAATTGTGTTCAAAAAAATTTGTAACTGCGAGGTTTTACTGGTTACTTCGAAGATTACTGTTACCATCCGAGAAAAAATTCACATCACATACCATACAATCTCGACGAACTTACACTTCCTCTAAATGCAAAAACAGTCATATTTCGAGGGTGTGCAAATCGTCACGATTGCATCGTATGATGACATGAACTTTTTCTTAGATAGTTGCGCTAATGACCACTATAACCTTATAGTCACAAAATTTTTTGTACATCAGTACCTTTATAATAAGAAATATACTGAAAACAAGTCCGAAACATGTGTAGCTTAGAGGGGAAATCCACCCTGTTGACAGCACGAGTTAGAGTTGAGACAAGAATCTGACAAAATTACGCAATTGTTTTTTAATGATTTGAAATTGATATACGAGGGGTACCTAAGAAAAGTCGTACACACCTTAAATATAAACAGAATATAGCAAGAGACCCTTCCAGATAAACATCAGCCTCGAGCTGTAACCCGAGAAGAGAAAGAGAGACACAAAGCTATACATATTTACGTTTCTGGCCTGAGCTATGTTTGATTATACCGGAACTATCGAGAGAATGGTCGAAGCGACTCGGCACTTACTCCGGAACACCGCACGTCTTAGGGTCAAAAATTCGCTGCCGCTATCTTGACGCCGCGCGCCATACCGCGGGCACTGTCCAAGTACCGCACGCGCCCGCTAGGGGCGCGCGTCTCTCGCAACTCCAGTGGCGCCGGCCAGGTATATATTCCACTGCATCGAACAGCCCCCCGCCCGAGTCGCGGGAGGTCATTCCGCGCACCGGTCTGCGGGTAATTTTGGTTCTTCGATTATCGTAGAGAAATGAGTATCGATCTTGCGTGTTTTGATGATCGTCACTAGTCGTCGAAGAGATTTTGACGAACAGTTATTGCAGTGTAAGCACAACCAGTCACTCTGAATCATAGGTGCGGAAAGGCTGCGCCATGTCGGTATTTGATAAATACCAGAAGACCCCATGGGTTTCGTATTGCATAACATTACACGATAGTACAAGTGACTGTACCGAAAAGCTAAACGGAACCCGCGTAGATCCCCTTCGGTCACGTACGACGGATACCTGTCGTCACATAAAATTAAACTGCAATGGATATTAACTCCTCTGATGTGAGGTTCGAAAATCCGTACACACCGCGCCCAAGCGCAGCACTTCCGAACCACACCACCGTGAAAAAAAAAATGCGAGTCGTCACGGGATCCCTGGCAGATGTGAAACATCGATATTATTTTGTCAAAGTAATATGCAGAAAAGAACAGATTGCGATAGGCAATAAATATGGCATAATGATGATATAAAATATTTCGAATTTTTTACGTGCGGCTATAGATGTTGCACATCAAAAGTGAACTAATATTAATCACACATCGTCGGCAAACCTGTGGCCGGAAATAAAGTCTAGAAAATGAGAATTCGTCACACACGTTAACTGGAAATTTGAAGAGGATTTCACGGGTGTGTAGTAAACAAATGGAAATTATCAACAACATAGCTTATTTCATGCGTATGTCCTTATTTGAGAACAATCTGGTGGTTCCAATTGCTTCTTACAGCACAGCAGTATGCGACATTTACTGGCAGCTGTGTGGAATGTAAATTCTTAGGGAAAAATCACTCATATCCTTTCGTTTCATAATCAAATTTCACGTTTCCGTTTTACCGCGCTGGTAGGCAAAATCTCACTCCACCGCCGCTTTTAGGTCTCGTAATTACCGCCAGCATGGCCCAATTTTCAAGCTCATCTCGATCGGAAACTCCTTTTTTGATTACGACACTAACTTCTATAAATTCCGAAACAATTCCACGATCCTCATTGGGTACTTGCGGTCGAAAAATTTCACTCGAGCCACCCACACGTCACGTACTGTTCCGACGTAATGAATCCATCTCGAAATTCGTCTTGGTCCGCGGGTACCCACCGGCCCATCGGGAGTTTAGGATCACAGAACCCCCGACGGGGGCGGAAGGGGGGGAGGCCCAGAGGGAATTCCACTGGCGGGGCAGTGGGGAGCCTGCCCCATCCCTGACCGAGGCACAACCGGCGCTACAATTGCTTCGAATACGAAAGAAATAAATACTGAATACACTGTAACCGAGGTTTTCTCTGTATTTAATTTATGTTTTGTTTAAATTTTTTTATATATTATTTATAATTTATTTATATTTTATTTTTCATTATAATTGTGAGGACTATAGACCGGAAACTCTACGGCGCAGGTACTGATCAGAATAAGGAGATCATTAACGATGAAGATGCTATTGTTGGGCGCTAGACGCAGTAGCGTCAGATATGGGATAATCATAGAATAGGCAAGGGAAGAGCCGATCAGGTTCTACGACGGTTTTGCACAGCCGGCTTAGTATAGACAAGACAGTGGTGGAGAGGAGGGGTCGTATCCGACAGATAGCCACAATATAATAGAGACCAGTAATAGTATCGAATATATTGAAGAAAGGCTAGCGATATTAATCACAAGCGAGAGATACAAGACATTTAGGTACAATTAAATCATGGAAGAACTTCGAATACATCCGGAGAAAAGGTATGAGTGAGACTTGACGGATTAACGAGACGAGAGATGTGATGGGCGATAGAAATGCGTGTGTTCGCGATACTATTGAGGTACACTCATTCACAAAATAGGTCAATCAAGGTAGGCTAGCATGCAATCCACTATCTGACGTTCTTAAATTAGGGTAACAAGGCAAGCGACAACAAACTGCGATGGAGAGGGAATAGTAATATTACAATTGAAAAAAATAGTCATGGTAGTCTACGGTTGAAACAGAGAAAATAAGGAATAATAAAGAAGTTGAGAAATATCACGAGAAACGAAAGTGTTAGTACAAGTACACAAATAATATTCTGGTTTTGGCAAACAGCGTTCTTTTTCTTTGTTGGGTGAGGCTAGTACACTCTCGAACTTTCTTGCTGGTGAATAATCTCGTTGTGACGAGAAATCTCGATGACTCGGTGTCCGTTGACGATGAGTCTGGGAGAATCTCGTCGAAGGTCGGTGATGTATGTGGAGAATTGTGGAGGATTCGATTCTGTTGCCTTGGAGAGGGACCAGTACAGCCCAGTCCCTGAACAATCTCCTTCTCAGACCTGAAAACCTTTGTGGTCTACGCAAGATCAGACTTGAAATGTATCAAGTTGTAATTGTTCTCTCAAGACCTCGTGTACGAATCGTTCTCAGTCCAGAGGTACAGCTCTAGGAGCTTCTGGAATGTACAAGAGACCGGTGTTTTGTGGGTGTGTAAATGAGACTCAAAACAGCCCAACAAAATGAACCGTTCTCATGGCCTCAAGAACCGATTAAACTGCTCGTTCAGAAGCGTCGCCGCAAAGAAAAAACTTATAACTAGGGCGCAACAACAACACAGGCACAAAAACAACACAGGCACTAAAACAACACAGGCACAAAAACAACACAGGCACAAAAACAACACAGGCACAAAAACAACACAGGCACAAAAACAACACAGGCACAAAACCAACACAGGCACAAAACCAACACAGGCACAAAAACAACACAGCGTTATTAGCGTTATTTCTTCACAAGACACCATCGCAACGTGCACTATACCAGATAACAGAAATGGCAAAAATAAGAAAGAAAAACTCTTGAAAGTTTGCGTTTTGTATCGGTTTGAATCTGTTTGAATCGCGCGCTTTAACTGTGCGCAGTGGGAACTCGATGAGAATTGAACTGTTCGGCCGAGAGGCGCTCATTATATACCTGACGGGTAAGTCCCGAAGTTTCGGCTTGGCCGTCAGTGTGGAAGATTTCGGAAGGTTCAAGGAGGCGAGTTTGCTCATCTGTTCTCGAACTTGAACGTTCGAGACAAACATTGAAGTGACAGCTGAGATACAGATGCAGATGCGTTTTTGATGTACTTATGAATAATTGTGATTGTTTACTAGGTTTTTTTTTTTTGCCTTTAAAAGCCGCTGTATTGTCTTGAGTGTTCTTGGTGGATTTAGTGTATGAATATGTTGGTGAGATCTCGAAGGTCGAGTAACCTCTTCGAGCTGTATGTGTTTTTATTTTTCTCTCTTCTCTTCCTTCTCGTATTTTTTTTTCGTTCTAGATGCTGTTTTACCAACAGAAAGAAACAAGAGGTAGAAGTCAATCAGAAGTCATCTAAGTTAGATCAGAGGTTCAGAAATTCAATTTAGGAAAACACGTTACTCGATGCAGAATTCAGAATTCGAAAATTATAATAACAAAGACAAATTGATAAGTAGTGTCTAGCTTGGAATATATGCGGATAGATATGAGATGAATAACGGTAAGATACAGGGAAGATACAAATATTCTTAACGTATTAAGAAAAGAGATCATACGAAAGGCACGATAATGCGATATATTACTAGCGAGAAGAACTACGGACAAATTACGTGCCAGCGATAATTGAGAGCGAGAGTTGACCAGAAAGATGTAACTCAGTACAGCGCAATACTTCGGGTACCGAGAACGACGTGTTATACCGCGTAGCGATGGAAGATCGCGCACGCGATTTATTCACTATAGTAGGGGAGCCCAAGAGGGGATTTTGGGTGTTATTCAAGCGCGACAGAACAATATCAGGGAGGAAACCTTGCACCCTGTTATGATCGACCACCATACATGAACCCTTAATATACAAGGGTGCGTCTAGGGTAACCAATCAGATTAGTAAAAAAAAATCGATCCTCAAATTTATTCGAGCTCGTCAGATTAATAGAAAGTAAGTTAATTACATGGAAAAACGCGTCAATTTCAATATTCTGACGATTTGATCATGGTATAAGAGAATAAGCGAGTAATTAGTTTGCAAAAAAAAAACGTCACCTGGAAGTATTCGAGCGCGGTTATTTTTTTTTTTTAATTTGAAGGAAATCATGTAAAAATTACGGATATAATATAATCTGACGGTTTCTACAACGTAAAAAAGCTAAAATTATTGATAAAGTGAGGTACGTGCAAGTGCTGAGAACTATGTATTTCCCACTCCGCGCCTCTCTCCCCTTCTCACTCTTTCTCTATTTCTCACTCTCTCGCACCGTCCCCCCACTACTTTCTGCGGCTGATCACAATACAACGCGGTCGTGTTCGTACATTTGTGACGCTGTTTGTGAGTAGTAGAGTGAGCATTTTATTTAATAACAGCCATATTTTTCTTAGGATTGTTTTTAAAAACTGAGAATTATTAATTGAGGATATAACAAGTAATTTTTTCCAAAAAAAAACATAAACAAGCAGTATTTATTTTTTTGTAAATAACTTTTAAAGTTGGTGACTTGCGATGATTCACGTGAGTGGAAGTAAGTGAGCGATAGTCGGTAAAGAAAGACACCACTAGTGAGTGAGAAAGAAAACAATAGCCATTGACTATTGGTGTCCTTTACATGTCACGGTACTACCTTAAGCTGTCAGAACAATGAAATTCCTCCATACAATTATCAAATTATAGGTGAGCACAACAAGGACATCGAGCTGAACTGTCTGCATATAAATCTGATGAGCTTGAGTATTTTAAGGTCACTATTTTTTTTCACATTTTCAAAAATCGGCTGTGAGTTCTGACTGCATCCAAATCGTCAGTCTTTTGAATAGGATACCTTTTAGAGGTCACTTAACATTCCCCCTGAATATCTGATGAGCTTGAATAACTTTTTTTTTTTCATTTTCTACCCCTTCGTGCTGCCACCCCCGACTTGTAAGCCGGCAGATTAATACTTCTCTGTTACCGGAAGCACATAGGGCGTATACGATATTAATGTCTGACGCGCTCGACTATTTCTTTATAATAAATTTTTTTTACATTTTTGAAAATTAGTACCTACTTCCCCCGGCAGTAAAAGAGCATATATCATATGAACTTTTTTTCTTTTAAGTATCCAATCTTTATGATCCAATAGGTTCTCGCAGCGCTCGAGTGACTTACCATTTAGCCTCTTTTCCTCCCCTACTACTATATTAATTATTCAATAGTAATCGATGGTAAGGCACATTAATCGAATCAGACAAAAAGATATAGACAGTGTATTAAAAATTGCTATAAAGGACAGAGATAAGATACTAAGAATGAGACAACTGAGATGATATATTGTAATTTTCGGAGAAAATGACTGAGCTTGATTGGATTCCAATTACAACAAGGAAGGAAAATGCTTTGAAAATGTTGTAAAAATACTTCGATAAAGAAGTACGTGCCTTCCGTTTGACGTCTGGAATAAGAATACAGGTTGATACAGCAACCTTATTCATTTGATAACATGACTACTAGATCGTTACAAAGGGGAGTGAAACGGGTGATTTTACCCTTTGTAACAATATGTATAAGCTAATTAATTTTCCGGTTACCACAAAGAACAATAGTCAGCTATTCAATAGTAATTGGATAATTTCTATGGGGTCAGCAGTAAGTCTATAGCAAAAAGCTGCAATTCAGCGATATTGAGGGAGAAAGCAATAATCACTATTAATCAAGTAAGTAAGCTAACTAGTCGCGAAGTTGATTGCGGTAATAGAGGAGAGATATGATGAAACACGAGCCGCGAGAAAAGATAAGTGAGAAAATCGGTAAAAGATATAGATAGGATGCAATGCAAATAACGGGCTTCACAAAGTAACAAAGAAAACCTCACTCACGTGAATAGAAGATACAAGCTCAGAGAAAATTCAATATTGCGGCAAAACACATGTGAGGCGGGAGGTGCGGTGAGAAGAGGTATTTATGATACGGCGAAAACACGTCTACTTGGTATGAGCAATGAACGTAGAATGTGCCGGGTCGAGGACTGCTCCTCGCGATCCCGATCGATTTTCGGCGTGCTGCCACACAGTGTGGCCAAAGGCCCCTTTATGCGGCCAATAGTCGAAAAATGTAGAGAATGATCCACAAATTGGTATATGGGGGTTTTTGGGGTCGCTGATTATGAATTCATCATCAGAATTAGCAAATTCAAAATGGCCGACCTCGTATGGCGTCATATCATACGAAAAAACTTGTAAAAAATAAATGAATTAGGCGATTGATTAAAAGTCTTTGTTTTGAAATTGTGAGGGTATGTAATTTAGAATGAACAAATTGAAAATGGCGGGGTGCAATATGGCGATGTAATACAGAAAAAAAGTTTGTAAGTCTATTAAAAGTAGATATTTCCAATAGACCTGCTTGCTTTATAGAAATCACCATGTGTTTATCAGAGGTAGTTTTATTGTACACAGATCCCTCTTGTTTATAGGTGGCAACAAAGACTGTATGCTTTGCTGAACCGTACGTGAAAACAAATTTCCACGTTTTGTCAGCACTTCCCTTCTTTACCTTGCGAGATTCTGGGCCAACTTCAAAGAGTATCTTTGCGCAAATCTCTACAGCCTTGGAACTGACACCTGCGTTCAGATCTTGATCAAAATCATGGCAATGCACTTTGAACTCTGTCTGGAGTTCAGAATAAACGAATTGTTCAGATGCGTGTTCTTTCACAAAGTCTTCTGGAGTTACCCCCAGAATGTCATAATTCTTTTCAATGACATGAGACACAAGGGTCTCTGGTTTAGACCCCGATGCATGGTACTCTGTAGACATAGTTTGTTTGTGTGTGTGTAACCTCGAATCTTCTAATTGCTAACTCGAATATGTGTCTCAATTCAGCTCTCCCTACCCGCACTGCATTGATCAAGCTGGATAATAGCTCTTGCCAGTTGTCTTCACTAGTCTCCACTCTAAAACCACAATCTAGGGTAGTTCTCAAAGTTATGGCTCCCTCACATACAATACCTGTGTCAGAAATGTATTGTACTCACCTTCAGCTGTAGAATCCATTTTGTTTTGTTCAAATCGCGTTAAAAACAAAAATTTGAAGCCTGTTTATCCGTCGCGTCGCCAGTTGCACTTTCCTAACCGTCGTGTAGCGTTCGGGCGAAGGCCATATTCAGACTGAGATTATGTGGGGGATTTGAGGCAAGGGACCTTACTATGAACGTTTTCCGTCTCCTAGAGGACTCCTTTAGCCAATCCAATGACAAAATATCCACAACTAAAAACTGTTTTTTTCGACTTTTGGCCGCATAAAGGGGCCTTTGGCCGCACTGTGCGATACCCAGGTTGCCTCGAATCGAGGAAGTTGTGTTCGTCTAAGTAGGACTTGATCTGACTACTTCCAACTTTTTCAAAAATCTTGGAGAACTCAGAAAGGTGCCCTTTATATACTCTTTGTATACTCAGCGAGAGAGGGCGGTGTGGGGTGGGGGTGTGGGGTTGGGGTGTCGGGATGTGGAGGTGTGTGGGTGTCGGGTTGTGGGGTTCTGGGGTTCTGGGGTTGTGGGGTTGTGGGGATGTGGGGATGTGGGGATGTGGGGATGTGGGGATGTGGGGCTGTGGGGCTGTGGGGATGTGGGGATGTGGGGATGTGGGGATGTGGTGATGCGGGGATGCGGGGTTGCGGGGTTGTGGGGCTGCGGGGCTGCGTGGTTGCGGGGCTGCGGGGTTGCGGGGTTGCGGGGCTGCGGGGATGCGGGGATGTGGGTGTGAGGGAGTGTGGGAGTGAGGTAGTGAGGTAGTGAGGGCGTTAGGGAGAGAAAGAGGGTAAGAGGGGGTGGGAAAAAGAGAGGAGGAGAAAAGAAAAGATATTGATTGATTTCTTTATTGGCGTCCTAGTTAAACTTTGAGGGCAAATGTTACACAAGAAACAACAGAATTCACACTAAAAATCCGAAGACAAGCGTAATGAAACACGAGTCGTATGAAATATCAGATCAAAGTACAGAAAGAGTGTGATCAATGTCAAATATAATGTATAATGTCAACTAACTCAACATAAAATGAATAATAATATACAAGGTAATTATACTATAGTACATGAAGACCATATAGGGATCTATAAGGTGGTCTGCATTGATGCAAGCACCATTGGAAGTGTGGGATCAGTGGCTCTATTTGCTTTGTTTTCCTGTTCTGTTATTTCGGCCACGGGGTGTAATCCCGTGCTTTGGTATTGAGGGGGATCGTTTCCGAACTGTCCCAAAGGTGGACTCTCTCGATTGTCGGTCGGAGCGGGGCCGGTAGTCTCAACGTCAAGTGTAGGCAGTGAGTATATTAATATCTTGAATGGTTGTTTAAATACCTCATTAATCAACTTGATCACAGTTTTCCAGGATAGTTTGTCGAGTCCGCAACCTATCCTGGGCATTGCGAGACGATAGTCTGCGTTTCTTTTACAGGTACGTCTAAGCTGAATCAATGCCTTTTCCAAATTCTTAAGGGTAGGCTTGTCATTGCTTCTTTTTTTTGTTGTTAAATAATAGACAAAGCGCCTGCCCACTTGAAGTTGAGCTACTTCTCCTACTTTCGCGTTCTGTTCTCTTAGTTCGTCGAGTCTCCCGAATTTCTCCCGGAATTGCACGGCGATGCCGGCTCCCATGTGGAAGGTCCTCGGCCACGCAATGCACCAGTGAGAAATTTTCATCCACTGTAAATAAGTTTCCCGTCATCTCTGTCGTGACTGGAGGTAGTTCGAAAATGTCTTCGTTAGTAGTGTCTATTTCGTCTGTTGTGTCTAGCTCTAGGGTTTGTATGGTGGCGAGTTCGGAATCCAGCGGGGCTAAATCCGTCTCGTCAACTGGGTTTCTAGAGAGCGCGTCAGCGTTTGTGTTGGCGCGTCCTTCTTTGTATTTTATAGTGCACCGGAACTCGGCGAGGAGCGTTTTCCACCTGACGAGTCGTGCGCACGGGTTTTTGTTTTTGTGGAACCAAGAGAACGCCTTTTGGTCCGATATTACCGTGAACTCGCGTTCGTAGAGGTACGGCCTAAAATAGTTAACGCACCATACTACCGCTAGTAATTCCTTCTCGAAGGTAGAGTAGTTCCTTTCTGCTGAGGTTAGAACTCGAGATACATACGATATAGGCAGATCTTTCCATACCTCTCCCTGGCTCGGGACACCCCCGGTCGCGTACCCGGATGCATCCGTCGTGACTAGGAATGGCCGCTCAAAGTCAGTGTATTGTAGATTGGGCTTCTCGCATAGCTTATCGCGTAGGACCTCGAAAGCTAATTGGTGTTGTTCCCCCCACACGAAATTCTCTCCCTTTTTTAGTAAGTTGGTGAGTCGTTTTGCTATTTTGGAAAACCCTGGTGTAAAACGCCTATAATAGCCTGCCAGGCCCAAGAACTGCTTGACGTTCTTCGGGTTTTTGGGCGCTGGGAATCTCTTTACAGACTCTATTTTCTTCGGGTCTGGTTCCACTCCTTCATCGCTAATGACATGCCCCAGGTAAGTAACCTCGTGTCTCAAAAATTCGCACTTATTTGGCTGAAGGGCTAAATTTGCATCTCGTAGTCTACTCATTAACCTGGTAACCTTGCGTTCGTGCTCCTCCAGAGTAGACGCATAGATAACGATATCGTCCAAATATACGAATAGTTCTATTCCTTGTGACCTTAGCAATACCTGGTCCATTAGCCTTTGAAACGTGGCTGGCGCGTTTTTTGAACCAAACGGCATGCGTGTAAACTCGTAATGGCCGTGTGGCGTTGAAAAGGCGGTTTTGCATGCGTCCTTTCCATTTATTTGTATCTGGTGGAACCCGGATGCTAAGTCAAAGACCGAAAAATAGCGAGCGTTTCCTAACTGATCAAGGATCTCGGTTATATTTGGTAACGGGTAAGCATCGCCTATCGTCTTTTCGTTCAGCTTCCGGTAATCAATGACAATTCGCCATCTTTTGTTCCCTTTGGAATCGGCTTCCTCAGGTACAATCCATAGAGGAGAACTCTAAGGTGATACTGAAGGTTTGATCACGCCATTTCGCTCCATTTCGCTAACCTGTCTGGCTATTTCATCCTTGTGGACGGGGGGAAATCTATATTGTTCAGTACGTACAGGTAAGTCGTCGGTTGTAGCTATCTTATGTTTCATGGCGTTAGTGTACCTAAGTTTGTCATCGGGTGGGTGGAAAACGTCTGCGTTTTCCCGGACTAGTCTCGTGACGCTGTCCCTTTCTTCGTCGTTAAGATGATCTAGTCGTAATAATTTGGTAATGGCTTCGGAGCGTTCACGGGTTCTTTCGTTTGAATCAGTCACGTCGGTTATCGAGCATTTGTTCACGTTAATGCGTTCGGTCCTATCTAATGATATCGCCTCGCTTGCGTCTAGTAATTCTACAGCAAGGACTGTTATGAGTTTATCCTCTTCTGTGGTATTCACTGCGCGAATCGTTGCCCTGCCCTTGTTGTTTTTGACGATAGCGTTCCCTATGTAAACCCCTTCGCAGCTTTCTGAAAGGGGAACGTATCCTTCCTCAATGCTATTTTCACTGATTTCAATAGGAAAAGCTACGTTTGTACGTTTCGGCACGAGAACGGTTTCGCGGTCGTTAAAGTAAACTGATTCGTCTAAGACCTCAAGGCATTGATCCGCGTAGTTCACATTTGCCTCAAACTGCGTAAGGAAGGCAGATCCTAGAATGCCATCACTCTTCATTGGCAAGGTGTTTTCGACTACGTGGAAATCTGTCTTGAATCCGAACATTTCTAATTCGGTAACTCCTAAACTGTAATGTGGAACGTCTCCTATACCTATTATCGTAATGCGTTTTTTTGGATTTACCCTACGGAAATCTTTTATGTTGGAGGCTTTGACGATGTTGGCCTCTGCGCCAGTATCGATCATGAAATTTGCCGTTGCTTTTACGTCTTTCGATTCAAAATTTACCGTGGGAATTTTCCCCTTCAGGTAGAGGCAGACGGACCTGTTTCCGCCTCTTCGGTTTCCAAAGCGTTGGCCCGTGTTACTCGGGGGTTGCTTCCACTCCCCGAGAGCCCTGCTCCGTTTCCCGAGTTGTTTTTGATTGCCTCATTATATTTGCGCTTTCGGCGTTCGCCGTAGGAATGCCCTATGTTTTTGCAATAACTACACTCGATTACGTTCGTATTTCGCACGCTCGGTTGCTGGCTTGGCGGCTGTTTGTTCTTGTAACAATTATCCGTGCTGTGGGTCGATCTCCCGCACAGCGTGCACGAATCTTTGCTTTCCGCAAGTTTATTTGTCGCGGGTCTCCTATTCGATCTACATTGCTCGGTTGCATGGTTGGTACGCCCGCAGTGTTTGCAGGGTTCCGGATTGTTTCCCTCAGTCTTGCTCACACCACGGTTCCTAGCCCGATCTCTGTCTAGTTCTAATGCCTTACTCGCGTCTATCGCTTTTTCGTAAGCCGTTTTTAGTGTGGAGTACCCTTTGATTAGCACCGCGTTTCTGCAGTCACTTGGCAATCCGCCAATGAATGCTTCGCAAACCTCTTCGTCTAATTTGATTATTTCAATTTTAGTCAGTTCGTGATTTTTCCTTATCTCTGTTTCTATTAACCCTGTCTTAATATCGCGAGTTCTCCCTATGTAGTCTAATATATGCTCATCGCTATACTTATGCAATTGACCGAGCTCACCACGGTAGTGATTTGCGGACCTGATGGGCGCAAATACTTCTGTGAGCTTATCTAAAAGTCCTTGCAGTGTCGTGAAGCTCTCGTCTTCTATTACTGCATATGCTCTGTCGGCGAGCTTGCTCCTAATCAAACGCGTAAGGTACCCTTCTAAACTGGGTGCTACCATTTCCAGTGCTCTTTTACATGCTCGGTTAAATTGCATAACTGTGATTTTTTTCCCGTCGAATTTCGGAACTACTGCGAGCGCGTCCTTGACGGATATAGATTGTTCTGCTAACGGTAGGGTAGGGGTAATAGCTGACTGCGCTGTGCTAAGGTTAATGGTTTGGGAACGGATGTTTCCTGAAATTTTGTCCTTCAGGGCCTGTTCCCTTCTTTTCAACTGTTCTTCGCGTTCGGCCAGTTTTCTTTTCCTTTCTCGAAACGGATCTACTTGCGCGGTTTGGTAAGCGAGTTCTTGCTCTTGTAGGTCTAACTCGCGCTCCCACAATTCCTGCTCGCGTAGTTGCATCTCCAAATCTTTATCGAGAATCAGCTCCTCCGGGGCACGTCTGGTTCTCCTAATTCCTGAGGTTCCAGGTCCGGCCCGGTGGTCCCTCCGCGTAGAAATTTAAGTTTTTCACGATTTTCTTTCTGGATTCGTTTGAGTAACGCTTCCCTAGCTGAAGCTTCTGCTTCGAGGTTCAGCTCTTCGTCATCGGTGGGGACGGATATTACTGATTTGATTGAAACGTGATCGTTTTCTAAGTTTTGATTCGGGGCGTTTTTACCGGTTGCTCCCTTACCGAGTGGGTCAGCGTACTGACTGTCCACGGGATTTGACTTGTGGGTCGCTAATGGTTTTTTCAAGTCGCCCTTTTTTCTTTCTAGCTTTCTCCTGAAGTGCAGAATTTCTGCTTCGATTCTTAACTCGTCTCTACTTTGCGTATATGTTGGACCGGGTTCCTTAACCATAGCGTCTGTGGCTATCTCTGGGGTTTCGGCTACCGCTTTATCCGTGACACGTAAGTTTCAAGCTACGAGGAGTTCAACCTCCCGATCGATTTCTGCCTATTTTCGGAGTAATTCGGAGAGTTTTGTGTCCTCCGTTGGACCTAACCACGGTTCATCCAGCTTTAAACGACCCGGCGCTTCGTTAGTGTCCCTATATTTGTCGTCTGCCATGCTCATAGTGAGCTGCGCAGGATATCATGTGTCGTCTACCTTGCCCAGTGTGGACTGCGTAGGATATTTGGAATCATCTACTATGCCTTTTGCTGACTGTGTAGGATACTTTACATCTTGTGCGGAGTCCTCATGTGGGTTGTTCCGCTGCGTTTTAATTTTTGCGTTCGCGATTTCTTTTGCTTCGAATTCGACAAGCCTAGCTAGTTTTCTTTGAACGTCGTCGCTTAACCTCGCGTCTTTACTTGATTCTATTTCGCGTTGCTTCCTCTCTAGTTCAGCTTCTTGTTGTTTGAGCTGCTCGCTAAGGTGTTTTGACTTCCTGTCGATTTCTGCCTGTCGTTCGTCTAATGCTTCCTTTTCTTTTTGAAGCCTTTTTTCTTTGTTATTTACTTCCTGTTTTATGAACTCTACATCGGTTTCAGTATATCTAAGCTGCGTACTGTCGTCTGCCGACGTGCTACTTTCTTTCTTACTACCGGTTCTGGTTTCTATTGGCATTTTGATTTCGCGTGTAAGTTTTACCCTTTAAAATGAAGATAATCGCAAGCGTATGGAGTCCCCGTGGTATTCGTTTTTTATTGTTGATGTCGAGCGTTATTTCACGATCCCGTCTGTAGCTATGCGTTCGTCCCGATCGCGTTCTTTACGGCTTAGGTGAGTTTATATGATACTCCCGTTACGTGTGTAGTGCGTAATTCGGTTCACTGTTTTCCTACTTTGCGGATCTTGTCTTTAGTAGCTCTACCGATTAATTTTCTTTTGAATTCGGTTTCACAAAATCAATTTTAACGAATCCCACCGCTGCCACCATAAATTTTATTCCTGTGACGTCCAAAACGTACTAATCAACAAAAAAATATAAATCCTATCGTTGACGCGCGCTGTACGGCACTGAAATAACGTAGCCCTGTTTTAGTTGCGGGACCCGGGCCCCCGCTATGGATTATGTTCGACGTGAAAAGGGGTGTATGGTAACGGAAAGAGCGTCCTACCTTTAATCGAGGATGATCACCTCAGGTTCGAAGTCCAAATCGATGTCCTTAGGCTCGTCCACCAATCGTAGACGTGCGGTACTGGAAATAGCTTCCGTCTGATGTCGACCTGTTCGTACAGCAGCCCCTCGTTGACCTGTGTGATCGTCTGTATCACCTCTCGTTCAACCCCGAACGTAGAGAACGGTTTCTCAGTTTTGGGATAGCCGAACGTATTCGACGAAGAAGTGCCTGACTCTGAGTTGAAGCTACTACGGGAGTAGATCGGAAGAATATCTAAACGACCTTGAATGCGTCTAGCCCTGGCTTGGAGTGCTGCTTGCTTTCGAGCACGCAATCGTCTGCCTGCACGGTGTCGAGTCTTACGATTTTGGCGCTTACCGGTTTTTGACATCTACAGATGGAAGAAAAGGGGTAAGGATTAGTTAACGTTGGAAAAGCTAGTTTTTCAAGCTTTATTATGTCAGCGTCTCCGCTAACAACCAATGTTAAATGAGGTTACTGGGAATTACCTTAAGGATTCACTGACTCTAGTTTAAAAAGGTGAATGAAGTAAATACACGATGAGTTGAACTTTGTGTTGGAATATATTGTTACAAATAAGTTGAAAAGCAGTACAACGATTAATGTATAGAATATGCTAAACGTGTATGGTTAATATTTTAATACAAGGCAGAGCGCTAAGCTACTAGCGTATTTTTACAAGATCTAAAATACAAGTCAACTGTTTAGCTTGAGGAGCGTTATTAGAAGTTGGCTGTTCAGCTCGGAGCGCGGATAGGAAGTGAAGTCCAGGGATGTTAGACGGCCACTCAGAAATCCTTGTGCCGAGCTGTCTGAAA
The DNA here is from genome assembly GCF_021155785.1 of Neodiprion fabricii. Lineage (NCBI taxonomy): Eukaryota > Metazoa > Arthropoda > Insecta > Hymenoptera > Diprionidae > Neodiprion > Neodiprion fabricii. Next base: position 14,359,362 of record NC_060244.1, read on the forward strand.
GCTGGTATTGAAAACGAAAAACTAGTACGCCTGTGCTCCGCTGCGGCGCTGCCAACACTGGTATATAAACTATGTCGGGAATCGCATCCTAGTGAAAAAATTTTATATTTCAATTTCATGTACCGTTAATAGAGGGCAGTAATTATTGAATACATTGAAAAAATACCACTTGAAACCTTTTTTTTGCATTCCAGACACATAATGTAAAATATATTGAGAAAAATGAAGAAATAATTCATAACTATGATTTTTTATCGGAAAAGAGGGTTCAACAATGTAATTTTTATTTCTTATCAAATTTTATAACAGATTATTGAAATATTATTGAAAAAACACTGAATAAATCTATGACTTTGTTTCGAACAATTATATATCTCCACTCTTCACTGCCGATGCTGTGTTCTTCGCAGTGTCGCCTGATTTAAATCTCTTCGAATATCACGTCCAAATCGTTGATAGTCCGGTGATCCTCTTCTGCATCCGCCGTTGATTCGTTCGGAGCATCGTACAAAATTGCAGACGTCATTCGACTATGCATGCTCTTCGTCGGCTCAAACGCGGCACAACACTTGGCGTTTACTTTAACTGCTTGTAAAGCCAGCATAGTGCCTTCAATATTTTGTACCGTCAGCCTGTTTCTACTTTTGGTTTTCACCAAATTGTATTTGCTAAAAACTCTTTCACAGTCAGCATTTGCGTGAGGAGTACAGAGAACTGCCAATGCGAAAGATGGTAGTTCTACGTATCTTTTGCAGCCCTCAGAATCGGTCAGTTGAGCAATTTTGTGCCAAAAAATGTCCGGTTCTTTTTCCTTGACTACGTCTTCGGGAATTTCGTCGAGCGGAAGACGATGCCATTCATTATCCAAGCGCTGAAGAGCTTCCAAGTTCTCGGGCTTGGCTCTGGGAACGATGCTCCAAAGCTCGACGAGCGACTGACGTTTGTTTCGCTCATTTCTCGACGTAGCTTTCGATGGATGCAGCAAAGGGAGCATTCTTAATAGAGGATCATCGAAATCGAATCGCTCTTGAATCTCCTTGCAGAGTTTCATCAGAAAATTACGACATCTTGCCCGAAAATCTGCTACCAAGTCCGGTCTTATCAATACTTCCGGTTTTTTCAACTCTTCCAGCACTTGCACACCCAGGTATATCTTCTCGAGTGAAATAAATTCGTCTTTATTCTCCGTATTGACCTTGCTAAGTGGTGTCGTTGCTACGTACTTTTGGGCCATATACGTCGTAAGAAGTTCTTTAAACGCAAATTCCATTTTCTCAGCGAGAGATGTGATGACCACCGATTCCGATTGAAAGTAGGCATTCATCGTGACAACTTTGGGTAAAACCCACGCGAGAAATGATGATAGAGCTTCACGAACGGGTCTCTCAGCCACATGAAAATCGATTCTACCGCCAGTGTTCGTTCTTCCGTATGTTGTTCCATGAAATATAGACGGAGTGGCTCCCATTGCTCCAACATGCGATCCACAACCGAGAGCAGCGAAAGCCAGCGCGTTTGTGCTGGATGGAGAATTTTGTGGACAGCGACATTCAAAAATTTTTGAAATATTGCGAGACTCGCAATGCGCTTCGCACTGTGCTGTACGTAGTTGTGAACATTCCTGGCGAGGTCTTCACAGCTCCGAGGGATGTTCTGTTCACATGCTTTGCTGGCTGCTAAATGAAGAGAATGGCATATACACCTCATGATAATTATACCAGGGCATGATTCTTTTAGGCGACTTGCAATCGAGTTTCGCGCACCGATGTTGACGCTTGCGCCGTCACAACCAAACCCCAATACATTCGTTAAGGGAATGAATTTTTCTTCAAACGACCTTATGATCAAATTATACAGGTGTCGACCACTAGCTCCTTCCTGAGCTGCCCTAGCGTCGTCTTCAGGAAAAATACTAGACAACTCTCAAAACACGCTGGTGATTCGTCCAAGGTCTTCGTTGTAGAACCGAACGACGATACACGCGGTCTTGACGCTGGAACAATCCGTGGAGTCATCGGTTAGAATAGAAAACTTCTGTTTCTGTAGATGGTTGGCGATTTCCTCTTTATGAGAAGCACCGATGACGTTGGTGACGATTTTTGTTGGTCTCTGCCTTTTCATGGATATTCCGTCTAAGATTTTCGAGTCTGGGAGTGCCGACTTCATGCATGGAATAAGATCATTGACCACGGCATAAGGAATGTTGTGAGCTGCCAAAAAACCGCAAATCTTGATCTCCGCATTCGTTACATTTCTGTCCCGAGTGTTCAACGTAGCTTGAGGTTTAAAAAATTTGCTCAAAAGTTTTGACGAGCTGCACTCGTAAGCTGTCGCGTTTTTTTCGTGTTTTTTGGTTTTTCCGTGGGTTTTGATCAAGCTTATATCGGCGATGAGACGAACGTTGCACCATTTACACCTCGCTTTTGTCTTTGAAGCTGGATTCGGCCCGAGCCAGGGCGAACATTGCGGATCTCGTTCCCATTCGACTCGATATTTTTGAGTTCGATGTCCTTGTTTTTTGAGCTTCGCATCTCCACGAGCCAATCGTAGTTTTTTTGGCGTAGGCGGCCCGTATCCAGAGTCATTCTCGTCATTCTCGGTCTCACTTGCAGATGACATAGTTACCTGAATCGAAATTTATTAAGTTGACCACCACCATCACCATCACCACGGTTATTGCAATCGTGAAAACGCAAAAATATGTCACAATGCATGCAAAAAAAATGTGTAAAAATATATAAATATTTCATCGTGCAATGAATGGAAAAGAAAAAGAAACGAGATAATCCACTCATCAGTATAAAAGTGCGAATTTTCAGGTTTCATTGTGTTCTGTAGATCGTCGTCGTCGATAAATATCATGCTTACCTCTTTCTAAATAAAAACGCACAGCGAAGCACACAATTGACACAATACGAATCCGGACATTCGAAGTTTACTCAGGAAAAAACTGTAAGTTGCCCTTTTTCTTCGTGGTTCAAAATCGTACGTAAGCCAAGGGCGAGCGCGAGACAGCGAAGTCGCGAAGTGTATAAAAAGGTAAACAAGAAATACGATGCAAAGATGGCGCAGTAATCGACTAGCCATAGCCAAGCCAAGCAGTTTCACCAACCGTACAGTGACAAAAAACTGACAGCTAACTGCTGACTGCGATTTTCTGTCCGTATTATATTTAATTTCGTGTTGTGACGGGTTTTGAGTCCGCGCGAATAATGTGGGGAGGGGGAAGAGACAATTAGCGACGGGGCGGATGTAATAGGTAAAACTTGGTGTGTGTATTTGTGAAAAAGGGGGAGGTGGTACATGCGTTGCGATCGGGGGGGTGAGTCGACTTAAATTACGAAAGATACAAAAGGGTTGTAGACTTTAACGGGGGCTGATCACGCCTCAGCCCTTAGCGTTACTTAATACTAACTTACAGGTACGCGCGCGGGGGGGGGGAGTGTGTGAGGTGCCGGGGAATGTGAGGTCGGGAGGGTTGGTATTGCGAGGGGTTGGGGTGTAGGGTGACGGGAAGTGTGATGTAGAAAGGGTTGGTATTGCGAGGGGAGGAGCAGATCGGCTGTAGAATGCAGGCTAACCTGGTGTCGTCGGCGTGTGTGTGTGGGTATCGAGGTGTGGTGGAGTGTAGCTGGGCCTCTCCAGTTCTCTCTCCTGGAGTTGTCGGCGTGCGTGTAGCGGGGTGTATCGGTGTGTGTGTAGTTGTGTCTCTCTCTCTTTCTTTCTCTCTCTCTCTCTCTCTCTCTCTCTTTCTCTCTCTCTCTCTCTCTCTCTCTCTCTTTCGCTCGTATTCTTGGCTTCTACGGTGTTGTTGCTTTTACGGCCGTGATCGTACTGCTGCTGGCGCTCGACTCTGCCGAGCGTCGGGGGGGCTTCGGTTACGTTCGGGTCTTTCCCGACGGGACGGGACTCACCCGTTCGGCTCTTCCCCGCGGGTTTGGGGTTTGTTATGACTTGCACTCTAGGTGCAACGTCACAGTGTTCAGAACGAAAAGTTGACAATACATCATCTTTAGTTAATTATCGGTGTGTGTTTGTCGGTTAACGGCCAGTCTTGGTATTTTCGCGTACAAGGACCGAGTAGTCTTGGTACATGGTACGTGACGCTAAAAACTAGTATGTTTATCAAGAAGTTGGTACGTCTGATATCCCTGGCGCGAATAGGAAGTGAAGACCAGTGTCTGCGGCGTTGACCGTCTCGGCTGCTGGGTGTGCTGGTGCGCATGCGTGATCGCTGTGGTGCGCGCGCAGTCGTTCTGTCTCTGCGCGCTCGATGTCACGTACGCCCGTGTGACGTCAGAGCATCGGAACGCGGGCCTTTGTTGGCGTGATCCAGATGGGTCCGGCGCCGACCTGTCGCTGCATGCTTGCTTGCACGTGTTCGCTTGCACGTGTTTCGGGAGGTCTGACGTCATGCTGTGAGGGTTTTCTTTTTATGACCCTGTTGAGTAGTTGAGTTGGTCCCTGGTGGAGTGCAGGCCTGACCCTCGCTTTTGTTTGCGATGATTGAGCCTCTTGGGTAGAACAAGTTTCTCCGCTTGACCCTTGGTCTTTGTGTTGCATCAGGCGTCGGTCCGTAGGCCGGGGGCTGGAAATGGTTGCCTCAGTCCTTTCTCGGGTATCGGATCGTTACGTCGATGTTTCCTTAAGTGTTTCTCGGTACTCTGAGTGGTTAATTCATTACTTCCGTCTGTTTACAAGAGCGGAGTTCGGCGTTGTTTAGTCTAGAAACGTAATCCTAAATATGCGAAGTCTTATCTAGTTCTGATGAACGCTCAGCGGGTGTTTACTCTCGGATTTGTATGCGAGTTTTATTTGAGTGTTTTTGGTCCCCGCTGGTCGCTCGGCTTAAGGTTACTTGTTTATTTAAAGATAGCGAGTATTTGTAGGAAGTGCACGTGGTCAGGCGCTGGCCGCGAGGGATGTCACGTAGGCCGCTGAAGGCGTTTGGGAGTGCAAGGATAAGGTTTCCCTTTGCGCGAGGATGACGTGTACTTCCTCTGTATAAGAACGTATATAAGTATATTATATTCATGGGTAAGTCCCTATGGTTACTCATTACAGTTTATTCATTTTTATTATTCGTACGTTCTTAATATAATAGTCTGGGTACGTTGATTATGAGTATGTATATATGATGGGTAGAGCGAAACAAGATGGCGGCCTCTTGTTACTTGGCGAAATTATGAGTATGGCTTGTTGCCCGGTGCCTTCTGATGGGTTTGCCACATTGTTTCACCCTTTGCTTATGATAAGTGCTTAAGAGTATAGGTACAATATGAGTACATGCTATAATGTAGTAGTATAAATGAGGTGAGAGAACAACAGTCTCAGGGATGGTAGTGGAAAAAATATATGTGGTAGACGTTCTCCTGGGGACGTCACACCCCCCTCCTTATTCAAAGGAAATAAGTTTTATTTCCGGAAAGATCTTGATAGTGTTACCTTTCCTTTTATTAGACCAGGTTAAGATCTTTCGCTCGCTGTTGTGCTCTTTCCTCAAGTTTTCTTAATTCTATGTCAGAATTTGTGTCTAAATTTTCTGGGAAGTGTATCGACTGTGACGGGACATGGTAGATTATTCTGTTTACTTGTTCCGTCTGCTCTTGGGCGTCAGTCATCGTGGGTTGGTCATTCTTTCGTCCGCTCAGGTGCATTAGTAGGTGCGTCACTGAATTCCAAAGTGATGCTATCAAATGGAAACTCCATCCGTACACAGTATGGAGAGTGTATCCGTGTATGCACGTATCAATCAGAAATTTTATCAGGGCCCATACGGCCCAGATTCCCCATATTCCTCTAACGATGCTTCCGAAAGTAGTGAAGCCGGAGAATAGTTTTTTCGCAGTTGATTCGGCTATGCGTGTCAATGTCTTCTCGTCTAACAGGTTGTACATATTAATTGTCCCGGTTCCGAAGGTCTCGCCTCGTGCTCCTCTAGAGATAGTGTCGAGCAGTTCGGGCTTTTCGGCTGGAAACATGATGTGTTCACGGAGCTCTTGCAACTCTTCTTCCGTGTAAATTCCACTGGATCCGAGAGGTTCTGAATTGCTGTATTTCCAGTTCATACTGGTCAGCGGTTTCAATTCCTGTGGCAATTTGGCTTCCGAGGCCCTGGGTGTGAATTTGTACCAAGTCTCTTCTACCTTGAACATTGGCGGTACAACTTCATTGCAGCTTCTCCTTGTTCCGGTTTTTACGAGGATTCTTAATTTGGGCCGCAAAAACATGCTCTCGTTCTGATGATTTACTGGCAGGTCGTTGTAACATTCTGTGGTTTTACGAAATTCTACTTCTACCGGGATACATTTCATTATATAGATTACCTCACCGGCTATGGTCGCGAAATAGCCGGGCCCTTTCATGAGATTAAAGGTGAAGCTATCAGGTGAAAGTTCTGCGAGATTCAACGCGTTCTGCAATACCTGTTGCTCTAGTTTGCATTTTTGTTCAATTACATCTCTGTATAGGCTTGTTGTTTGTGATCTGATATGTTTTTCCACGTAGATGAATTTCGAGTTTATATAAGAGAAAATGTCTATATTTGACACTGCTAGTTTCGAGCGTTGTTTGAAAACCTCTGTTGGGTTGGTTTCGAAGATGAAAAGACGGGGGTGATCTGTATTTATGATCTTGTATCCACAGATGGTGGCTCGAGATCATTCCATGAGTGCGAAAGTTGTGTCATCTGTCTGTAAGGAGTATACGGTCGGCGAATCCGTAGCGTTTATGCGGTCGGCGTAACCCGTATACAGAACGTCGTATTTGTCAAACTTGCACTCGTCGATGGGCGTCGTCGTCCAGTATGTGTGACCACCCTCGTCGTCGATGCATTGGCCATCCGCGAAGGGGCACGTCGTTCCGCTCTTCAGTAGGATTTGGTTGTTGGAAATTTTTACGTTGGAGGTATACGAGTAAACCAAAATTTTTATCACAGCTTGGACAACAGCGCTCTCCCATTGTCCGTAACCGTCGTTGTAATACTGGCCCTGACAGGTTCCGTCCGATGTTGGACTTCCAGCCAAGGTTGCGTCGCGTAATGTTGTAGCATTTGTCGGGATTTCCACCAAGTGTGTCTGGGTTCCAAGAGTCAGTGTGCCCGTGCGGTGCAGTAATTCGCATGCTTCCCTTGAAGTTCTGGGAAGGTAGGCTTTCCACCCTCCGTTAGTTACTGAGTTATGTGAGAACTGGCCGCACCTGTACACCGTCCTATCTATCTCCACTTTACATTGCAGAACTTGTGCCTGCTTGTATTCTGTAAGCTGGAGTAGTTGTATGAACGTGCGCGCGTTTTGAGTCTCTTCGTGCTCCAGGTCGCATTGGTCGATGTCAAGTAGGTTTATTGTTGTTACATTTAAGGCTGCACCGCCACAGTCGTACCCAATTAGAGCAAGGGTTCCCTCCAACCAACAAATGGTAGAGAGTAGTATGAGAATAGATTTCATAGCTGGGGTTTGCGTGTCTCCTGCAATGTACATTACGATACCTATAGAATTCTGAAATCTAACTTAGCTCGGTAGTGTGTAGGGGGTACTTCTATACGGCGTCCTTAAACAATGAGCTACCTACGTAGATAGTGTTTGTGCCTGAAACAAGGTATTTTGATACCTCGCCTTCCATATCTTTACCAAAATAAGTATATGATTCACCTCTATTTGGGCGGTAGAATACTGATATATGTTGTTCGCCTGGAACAGCGAAAAACACGTCTAGCACATGGTCTATTATACCCTGATGGCGTTCGATTCTTCTGTAGTAAGTTCTATAGTCGCCTTCGCCTGTATCGGTTATTTTTACCATTTCGGTAAGGAGTGATTTGAAAGCGTCATTGGATTTGTAATTTAGCGTTATTATGACTTTGTACATCGAGATTTTAATATTTGTTATTAGGTAGGGCCCTGTTTGTGGTTTCTCTATACATACTACTTCAATATTGTCATCCTCCTGTTAGTTGGGAGCCTCATTGTATTACCCTGTTCTTAGTTATTAGTCGCGTAGGAATTGTTAGATTTGACGTTGGTTACAGTTCCTGTGGACAGAATAATAAAAAGTGGGTGAGGTTAAGCTTTCGCTTTCTTAAGTTGATCCAAGTGGACGACCCTAGTCCTGCCGTCGACGAGGATTTTGACGTTATTATTTGAGAGGATTTCCACTACTTCGTGTGGACCCGTGTAGTGATCAGCGAATTTATTTTTCCTTGGTTCCTTTAAGAGGAATACCAGGTCTCCTACCTTCAATTGCAATAATTTGATCTTGTTATCATAGTAATATTTGTATTTATTCTTTGCTTGAGTTAGGTTCTTGCCTGCTAGAGTCTGAAGTTCGTGTAGATTTTTACATAGATCTAACAGATGGTCTTCGTATGTTCTGTCTGTGACGGGCTCTATTGCTGCATAGTTCGAGGGCACCCTTGCCTCTCGACCAAACACTAACTCGTACGGCGAGTACCTAGTGCCTTCGTGTACACTAGTGTTGTAAGAAAACATGGCCAGTTCTGGCCATTCGTCCCAGTCATTTTTATCAGTGACAAACTGCTTTAGGTATTCGATAAGGACGTGATGCGACCTTTCTATTGACCCATTTGACTGTGGGTGAAATGCCGTAGTTCTATCCTGCGTTATCCTAAATCGTTTCGCTATTGCCTTTATTAATGAACTGGTCAAGTTGGCGCCTTGATCCGTGAGGATGTGCCTAGGTGCGCCATATATACATATAAAATTCTTTACTAATCCGTCGGCTATTGCTACTGAGTCGGTTTCCTTTAAAGGTATAGCTAAGGAGAATTTTGTAAGGAGGTCCTGAATGGTTAAAATATGGCCGTTCCCTCGTTTCGTGACGGGCAGAGGGCCCACAACATCCATCGAGACCTTTTCGAAGGCGGACTCAGGTGTATCAATTATTATCATAGATTGTTTGTGTTTTATGCGCGTGAGCTTCTTTGTGGCGCACTGCCAACACTGTCCTATGTAATCCTGTACTTGTCGTTTCATGTTTGGCCAAGCGTACCTTTGTCTAATTCTACGATAGGTCTTAGTTACTCCTTTGTGGCCATCTCACGCAGATTCGTGGTTTTCTTTTATGATTCCGACCCTACGTTCTTCTGCCGGGGTCTGTATTAAGTCCTCGTATATTGTTAGCGCGCAAAGGCAGTCATTGAGTACGGTTTTTACTCTGTTTAGAATTTCCTTCCATGGGACATTGTCTATGAAAGCTGTTTTAGCTATCGCGATCTCTGTTAGTTCTATTTCTAAGATAACGTCTAGCAGCGATGCTAACGCTTCCTTAAGTATTTCCCTATCCAGATTTCTCTTGACCGATTCCTTAACTGGTAGAACAATGACGTTTCTGCCGTCCCTTGACACTAATCTAGCCCTGCTCAGCGTCAAGTCTTCGAGCTTGTGCATTTTAAATCTGCTAAACATATCCTGTGCTCCACGGTCTATTGGTTCACCCTGTTGCGTTACGAAACAAACTACGTTTCCCTTGTGAGTTGACAGTTTTTCCTTACTTCTGGTAACTCTCAGTTCGGGATCTGTTGCTAACTCGTAAGACTGTGAACTGGGTTCAATAAGCTCGTCGGAGTCACTGATGTCGCTATCGATATTTTTGTATCCGCCGCCGTGTTCAGAGTCTGAGTCTGAATTACTGTCGGCGTCATTCGCCAGCTGACCTGTAGGGGTGTCCTGGCTCATTGCATTGAGGGCCTCGTCCCTGTTTTCCCTTTCTCAATCTACAGCTAATTCCTGAAGGGTGGTCCCGCTAGTATTTGCTTCGTTTTCCTGTTCTGTTATTTCGGCCACGGGGTCTAGTCCCGTGCTTTGGTATTGAGGGGGATCATTTCCGAACTGTCCCAAAGGTGGGCTCTCTCGATTGTCGGTCATAGCAGGGTCAGTAGTCTCAACGTCAAGTGTTAGCCAGTGAGTATATCAATATCTTGAATGGTTGTTTAAATACCTTATTAATCAACTTGATCACAGTTTTCCAGGATAGTTTGTCGAGTCCGCAACCTATCCTGGGCATCGCGAGACGGTAGTTCGCGTTTCTTTTACAGGTACGTCTAAGCTGAATCAATGCCTTTTCCAGGTTCTTAAGGGTAGGTTTGTCATTGCTTCTTTTTCTTGTTATCAAATAATAGACAAAGCGCCTGCCCACTTGAAGCTGAGCTACTTCTCCTACTTTGGCGTTCTGTTCTTTGAGTTCGTCGAGTCTCCCGAATTTCTCTCGGAATTGCACGGCGATGCCGGCTCCCATGTGAAGGTCCTCGGCCACGCTATGCACCAGTGAGAAATTCTCGTCTACTGTGAATAAGTTTCCCGTCATCTCTGTCGTGACTGGAGGTAGTTCGAAAATGTCTTCGTTAGTAGTGTCTATTTCGTCTGTCGTGTCTAGCTCTAAGGTTTGTATGGTGGCGAGTTCGGAATCCAGCGGGGCTGGATCCGTCTTGTCAACTGGGTTTCTAGAGAGCGCGTCAGCGTTCGTGTTGGCGCGTCCCTCTTTATATTTTATAGTGCACTGAAACTCGGCGAGGAGCGTTTTCCACCTGACGAGCCGTGCGCATGGGGTTTTGTTTTTGTGGAACCAAGAGAGTGCCTTTTGGTCCGATATTACAGTGAACTCTCGTGCGTAGAGGTACGGCCTAAAATAGTTAACGCACCATACTACCGCTAGTAATTCCTTCTCGAAGGTAGAGTAGTTCCTTTCCGCTGAGATTAGGACTCGAGATACATAAGATATAGGCAGATCTTTCCCTACCTCTCCCTGGCTCAGTACACCCCCGATCGCGTAGCCGGATGCATCCGTCGTGACTAGGAATGGCCGCTCAAAGTCAGGGTATTGGAGAATGGGCTTCTCGCATAGCTTATCGCGTAGGACCTCGAAGGCTAATTGATGTTGTTCCCCCCACACGAAATTCTCCACCTTTTTCAGTAAGTTGGTGAGTGGTTTTGCTATTTTGGAAAACCCTGGTGTAAAACGCCTATAATAGCCTGCCAGGCCCAAGAACTGCTTGACGTTCTTCGGGTTTTTGGGCGCTGGGAATTTCTTTACAGACTCTATTTTCTTCGGGTCAGGTTCCACTCCTTCATCGCTAATGACATGCCCCAGGTGAGTAACCTCGTGCCTCAAAATTTCGCACTTATCTGGCTGAAGTGCTAAATTTGCATTTCGTAGTCTACTCATTAATCTGGTAACTTTGTGTTCGTGCTCCTCCAGAGTAGACGCATAGATAACGATATCGTCTAAATATACGAATAGTTCTATTCCTTGTGACCTTAGCAATACTTGGTCCATTAGCCTTTGAAACGTGGCGGGGGCGTTCTTTAGTCCAAAGGGCATACAAGAGAATTTATAATGGCCTCTGGGTGTCGAAAATGCAGTTTTCGTGCTGTGATCCGGATGCATGGGAATTTGGTGGAACCCGGAAGCAAGGTCGAATGTGGAAAAGTATTTAGCTGAGCCAAGCTGGTCAAGGATTTGCGTGATATCGGGCACGGGGTATGCGTTGCCGACTGTTTTTTCGTCAAATTTTCTGTAGTCGATTACCATACGCCATCGTTTATTGCCGTCACTATACGGTTTTTTTGGAACGATCCACACTGGTGAATTATACGGAGATGAGGTATGTTTAATAAGATTTTGCTTGAGTAGTTTATCAACTTGGGATTCGATTTCGTCTTTGTGAATCTTGGGAAAACGGTATTGTTTGGTATAAATAGGCGTATTGTCCGTCGTGGGGATAGTGTGATGAGATAAATTGGTGTGGCCTAATTTATAACCTGGGAGATAAAAGAGATGGTTAAATTCTGTTGCGAGGTTAAATATAGATTGTTTTTCGGTGTCATTCAAATGATCACGATGTAAGCTGCTCTTTAGGACGTCCAATCTTTCTGACCTACTGTCAGTGAAGAGCATTGTTGCGGCACCGTGACAGGGTGTACAGTCTTCAGCGATAGGAGGATCGGAATGCAGTTGCGTGATGTCAGTGGACTGGATGGGGCAGGAAGGGGGATTATTAGTCGGTCGAGATGTACGCTTGGCGGTGGAAAGGATTGATGAATTACGAAGGAGAGGGCTTGGGTGCGAAACGAGGGTTTTGGTGCGGACATGGCTGTAGTGGTTACTCGATGCAGTAGGCGTAGCGTTGGGCATGACTGTACTCAGTGGCTCGTCGAACTCGTCTAGGGTTACTGTTAGGGGTCTTATCTCTACGGCAGATTCGTCACAATTAAACGCGTACGAGTAAGCGATGCCGTTCTGGTTTTCAACTAACGCTTCACCACATGGAACATTGTTGCCTAAATTGATGCGTTTAAGGTAACCTACTTTAATGTCTGGGTTCGCAACTATTAGTGGGATGGCTGTCACGGTACGGGCCTGTATTGTAATTACGCCCGTTATTTCGGGCGCGGACGAGGATTCATCGAATTTATCAAAGTGGATTGGCAATGAGGATCCAAGCATCACCGAGTTCGAGTTGAAAGAAATAATTGCTTTCTCTTTTCGTAAGAAGGGCTGGCCTAAGATGCCGTCGTGCGGAATCGGAAACGAGTCAGGGACCAAGTGAAAGGTATGGGATTTATTATTAAAACGCATTTCCGTTTTTGCGATAGTTTGCGTCTTTTTGTCTGTTATACCAGTCAGCGTCAAACGTTCGTCGGATGTTCGTCGTACGAGGGGCCTAACGGAACTTTCTTTGAACAAGTTGACGTCTGCACCGGTGTCAATAATAAGTGTAGATATTTTTATTAGTTCGGGGGTGTCGATCGAAATCAGTGGAGGGTCAGCTGAAGCTGTTATGAGTATATGACTTGAAGATCGGAACGCTAGTTGTTTGCATTGCTCGCGGGCGCGTTCTCCCCGCGGGCGATGTTCCCGTTTAAATGTTCATTCGAGCCTGCATTGCCTTGGTTATTACGCGGAAAGGATCTACATCGGTCTACTGTGTGGCCTCTGCGATTACAATTGTCGCAGTGTAGTTCTTGGTTTATGTTGCATTCATTGTGGAAGTGGCCCATTCTGCGACATTTGGTACAATATCTTTTACTTTGCAAACGGTGACATTCCGTGAAGGAGTGACCCTGGTGGTTACAAAATTGACAAGTACTGGGCAGAGCGTTAACGTGGTCAGCAGAACTGGAGTTCGGATCGAGCGCTTGGACGTAGGTTCCGGGTTCGGTACGAGGCGCTGGTTGATAAACGTAACCTGGTGTGGGCAATGACATCAGCGGGAGGGATAAAGAAGGCCGCGGCGGGCACCTGAGACGGCGGAGCAGTATGGGGGGGGGGGGGGGGGTAACGGCAGACACATGGGTGTAGAGGGGGTAAAATATTGTGCAGAGAATTGCATCCGATGGTTAATTAGCTCGGATTCTTCACCTTCGGCGATGCTGACGGCAGTTTCGAAGGTTGGTAATGGTCTGATAGTAGCGATTCTCCACTCCAATTCTGGCCGAAGTCCTCTAATAAACGATCTAGAGGCATCCTTCTTTAGATCGTTCAGTAGAAGCGTTGCTAAGTCTGGTGGGTGCTTAGCTATGATCGTTGTGCTCATTTCTTTTGATATTGCTCTTATTCTGCACGAGTAATCTATGATGCGCTCATATGGTTGTTATGTAATTCTATCTAATTGAGCCGATAACTGGCGTATGGGGATATCCGGGCGGTATGCTCGGTTGAGGACAGTTATGAGGTTCTCAACGTCATTACAGTTAATGCCTATCAAATATTGAGAAGCGGGGCCTGTAACCTTTGATTGCGCAAATTTGGCGAAAGTCATTCTATCCGAAGCTTTTATAAGAGTCTCTACGTGACGTGATTGTTCTACAAATGATTGAAAGGGCATTTTGTGGCCGTCGAAAGAGGGGATTGTCGACAAGACATCTTTTACTGACCAAAAGTTTGAACCGGTTTCGTTACTTGGTGCCATGTCGATTTGAGCAGGGTATTGCAAGTATAGAAATAAAAATATCAACTCAACACTAAGACTTGGAGTAGACTTACAGGGCGAAGGTGATCGCAAAAACAGAGTACAGCATGGTTGTAGGCAGCTGGACGCAGGTGAAACTTGAAGAGGCGATACACGTCATGCGTTAGCACGAAGAGGGTACAGATGAGGTACTCCGTGGCGTGTTGATGAATAAGTGTGGTAACCCAGGTCTTAGGGCGATGCCACTCTCGGGTCCAGGTCCTCGTCTCAACAGGGTTGCAGGAGTCCGAACGAGCGAGAAGGGTCCATTCAATATTTGTCGGTACGAAAGGTGATGTGTTCAGATGCGGTCTGCGGCTTAACTTGGCTATCGCACTGAATTTCCACTCGCTACACAGTTATTTGACGTCGTACGTAACGATGAATTTCAATAGTACCAAAATGTGACAGAGTTATTGAAATTGGGGACTCTTTGCAGAGCCTATGTTCGTAGCGAGTTGAATATATTAAGGATGCCTGTCACAGTACATTGTGGGCCGGAGTTCATTCGTAACACGTCTATCACTGATTAGTACGGCGTTAGAAATTTTGAGCACTGAACACTTTGGTAGAAATCATGCAGCACTGCACTGAGGAGTAGGTCGACGATCCTGTCCGCTGCCACCAAAATGTTACGGGATAGAATGCGTAGGCTCCGATGAGCGGTAATCGGAGCTTACTCCACGCCCAGCCAAGGTGTTATTTGGCTATTATAGGGTCCGTTCACGTCGACTATGCACACGCGTGCCACTACTCCCAATGCAGGAAGTGAATTGAATAGAAAGGGATCGGTATTAAGGGAAGGTGAACTATTCAAAGTATATGATTGTTTATTAGTGGTCAATGCAACGGTGTCGGTCGAGGGAAAAAGGTATGGTCTTGGTTTGGAGGGATAGGTGTCTTGCTTGAGCGCTAGGATGAATCTGCCTAGTTTTGCGGGATGTAGGAGGCAAGCTAGCCGCGAGTTACAGAAAAATCTACTGACTCGCGAACGATAAGAGTAGTCTACAGAGCGTAAGGTAACTAAGAGCGTGGGAAAGGAATATGAAGTCTGGAGGACGTAACACTCTTTCTGAAAATATATACAAGAATTGAAAAATAATTTTATCGATTCTTTTTTAGCCATTTTTAATCATAAATTGGATTTTCTTTCTATGGGACACTTGTTCAGTGCCTGAGCGTCGTTTTGTGCCCGTGTCATTGCGATCTCCGTGCGAGCCGCGCTCGAACGATTCGTCTCCGCAGGGATGCCAAATCTCGCGTAGACGAGGAGGCGAGCGCGCATCACGCATTTTTTAAAACAGTCCAGTTAAGTCGTCCGTCTAGTGACGATCGTGAGTGACGCCGTGCGTTCTCTCGTACCACAACCAAAGACGAGAGGCCCAAATATACTCTCGTATACGTTCGCTCTACGGAGTAAGGTACATGAGTACGGCCCGAGTGTCTCTCATTCTACACGGGACTGAGTGCCCATACACACATACCAAGGGTCTTGCACCCTTTCATCATACAACGAGCCCAAGCGCTCTTGGTGTATGACCAACACCAATTATACTCTCATATACATTCGCTCCTCCGAGTAAGGCGAATGCAAAATCGTATGAAATTCAATCGAATCGAATAAAACAAAAATAGCAGTACAAAACGCACTCGAGATCGCGGTGGCATGACCACACGGGCTGTAACCGGCATATACACAATTACACATTCATATACACAATCGACACATTCACATGTGCGACACATACTTTTATACGTTTACAATTACACGTTCATACGTCGTGGGTTTTCATGCCGCAAGGCTTTTCCCACAATAGCCAATAAACATTCATGAATTGATGGCTCAAACACAAATTTTCGTCTAAAATTGACTATGAAGCGATGGAACACAAATTGTTAGATCGTTTCAGTAGTGCAAAACCAGTACCTAACACACAACAAATTCATTCTGCTGTATCAAATACCGATAACATAATTGGTGTCGAGAGATTTTCTAGATCAACAGAATCAACAACGCACAAAGTAATAAAAATGATCATAAATGAGAGAACAAGACGGTCAATGTGGTAAATGGAATAAAATGTAAGAATAATGTATCTCTAAATTATAAAAATAAGCTACTTGATCTGAGAAGGAAAATAAATCAAAATTACCGTAAAAAAATTTGTCCTTAAATTATTTTCACTGGAAGTAATTGAAAGCCCATCTTCTTTCATGGCTCAAAAATTTTGTTTCCTAACGTAGAATTTGGTGAATTTTTGTGGACAAAATCAAAACTGTCCCATTAAACAAAAATCGAATTTTTCGATTCAAAATGGCCAGAAAAGCATTGTCACGTCGGTGAGTAGAGTTTACTCCTGAGCGGAAGGAGTAACCTGGTTGACTTCACTTTTACGTTTCAGGTCAACCGGAAATCAGGATGAGGATTGAATAAACTTGAGTATGTTTGATATATCGATTATATGTTTATTGCGTAGAACTTGAGATACTGGTAGGAATGAATTGTGTGGTACGAAAAGATATATAAGAAGTCTAGATGTGGAGTTGTCGAGAGTTGGAATAGGAGTGTCCCTCGAGACGTGAAACGTACGGGTGCAGAAAAGGTGTGACAATCCTAGAAGTAGGAAATGGAATTTGATAAGTAAGCGCGATAGTGAATAGCGTGAGACTACGTAGAGATAAGAGGACAGGACAGAGATCATGAGATTGATGTAAGAACTGTGGGAGAGTTAGTGAGTGGAAAAAATAGAGAGAAGTGGTATGCTGGACGTAACACCCCCCCCCCCCCCCCCCCATTAGAGGGAGCATAGCGGTAGATATGGTCCCGAATATGGAAAGCAAGAAGGTGGAAATGTCATATACAGTAGTGAAACATGATTTCAAAGTATGTGCTTAAAATTAGTTTCACAATTTTTCTTATTATAGGTAGTGTATGGTATTTATAATCTGAATATATGTTGTCGGTATATATGAAAATTATAATTGTTGTGTGTTTACAAGTATGTAAATGTATGTATGGACGTAACAGCATCAATACATTTTTTTTTTTCGAATTTTGTATTTATTTTCAGAAAGAGCATCAAAAAATACTCCAGAATTTTTGTATTGCATAAGGTTATATCAATTTTTGTCAGAAACATGAATTTTCTTCGTTAATTACTTCAAAAATCGACAACTCCGGAATGGGAACAGATAAAGAGCTAAAAATTGCGGAGGACTTCTTTCTAGATGTATAAAAACATATAAAAAAATCATTAAAATCCAAGAGGGTCACCGTCGCAACGTCCTTGAATTGACATGGAATGACCCAAATACATCTAACCACGAATTAGACATGGCCGTGTGGTACGTTGCATGCGACTCAACAACATGAGAAGACGAAGAAAAAACCAAGTCGGTAAGGTACCGGTGCTTCGTAATTATCTGTCAGTAAAATGCAATTCAAGTCCTCAGCAATAATGAGATTTTTATAAGCATACGCAAACTGATTCAATATAGCAGAAAATTCTTGTAGACGAAAGCCTTCAGGTCGTCCATAGATAGAAGCGAATCTGACCGGTCTTGATCAATATTGACGATTGAGAACTCAAGAGAGTTGGTGAACTCACTGGGTGACGAAGCGGGACTAGAGAGAGAGAAAGAAGGAGCATAACGCTTTTCATAACCTCACGAAAATCGACGAATAGAAACGATGTAAATACGGGGGTTCCCCGACCGCACACGTTTTTATGTGAATATATTATATTCAAGGTGTCCCATAGGTTTTGACGATTTTTTTTCAAGCATCCCCCCCAAATCAATTTCACGGAATGAAGAAATAATTGCCTATTTTTTTCGGATTTTTATCTCAACTCTAACATGTCCGGCGTGCCGAGAACAGCGTGGATTTCCATGTTTAGAATACACGTAATTTGGACACGCTTGCAATATATACGAGTATTATACTATAACAGTAATTGTGTTCGAAAAAATTTGTAACTGCGAGGCTTCAGTGGTTACTTCGAGGATTACTGTTACTATCTGAAAAAAAATTCACATCATCATACCATACAATCTCGACGAATTTACACTTCCTTTAAATGCAAAAACAGTCAGATTTCGAAGGTGTGCAAATCGTCGCGATTGCATCGTATGATATGAATTTTTTCTCAGTTAGTTGCGCTAATAACCACTAAAACCTTACAGTTACAAAATTTTTTGTACATTAGTACTTTGATAATAAAACATATACTGAGAACAAGTATGAAATATGTGTATTTTGAAGGCGTACCTAAGAAAAGTCGTACCTAAGAAAAGTCGTCCACACCTCAAATATAAACACGGTATAGCAAGAGACCGTTCCAGATAAACATCAGCCTCGAGCTGTAACCCAAGAAGAGAAAGAGAGACACAAAGCTATACATACTTACGTTTCTGGTCTGCGCTGTTTGATTATACCATAACTATTGAGAGGATGGTCGAAGCGACTCGGAACTTACTCCGAAACACCGCACGTCTTGGGGTCGGAAATCCGCTGCCGCTATCTTGTCGCCGCGCGCCGTACCCCTGGCCAGGGGGAGTTCACTCTTTACCCCCACTCCAAGCAATTTTGGCAGGCTGCGGGAGTAAGGCGCGACAAGTTACGAAAACAAAATTCTACTAGAAGTGAATATTTTAGAGTGGTAGAACTGCTAATAATAATAATGTGCACATGTGCAGCCGGAAAATAATATTCCGCCATTCTTGTATCCTATGTTACTGCGATTACATAATCACATTACTCGGTAGAGGGCGCTCTTAACATCCTAAGTAATGCCGACATGTTACTATACTCTAGCAAGAAGTAACTATCGAAATATAGTAACTGCGAATTTTTCAATATTGTGTTGGTACAGTGTACTCCTGCAGCCTGCCAAAATTCGCTCCCATCTAAAAGCATTGAGTGAACTCCCCCTGCCCCTGGCACCGTCCAAGTACCGCACGCGTCCGCTTGGGGCGCGCGTCTCTCGCAACTCCAGCGACGCCGGCTAGGTGTATATCCCACTGCACCGACCGGCGGACGCTGAGTAACGGAAGGACATTCAGTACTCTGGATCGCGGGTAATTTTGCACTTTGCTGCTCGTAGAGAAATGCGTAACGATATCGAGTGATATGGTGACCGTCACTAACTGTCCAAGAGATTCCGACGTAGCATACATGTAGGATGTGAGAATCAACATACGGTCTGAATTATTGATGCGTGAAGCTTGCCGCAATGTCGGTATTTTACAAACTCAATGATCTCCCGTGGGCTTCTCTTCTCATGACGTACATGATAATAGGCCCCGTGCGCATCGAATGTGGCGCCGCCCTCGCGGCGCTCAATCGGAAAGGTAGTAGATTGCCGTGTGGGGCCATGTGGTGACAACAGTTGATCGAAGTGAACTCGTGTATACGGATCGAACTTGTGAGAATAGCTGAAAATATCGGAAATCAATGTCCGCCAAAAGATAATGTTGTGTTATTGGTTGCAACAACCCCGAACAAAATAGTCGGCAATTAAAATTATACTCGTTTCCGAGAAAAAGCCATACCATTGACCGAATGATGAAGTGGACACAAGCTTTGAGACGAGTGTGAGTAACTTTTACTCAATATTACATTCATTTCTTTATTTCTCAAAATTATCTTTGTCTAATATATGCATATACGAGTATAAGACAGTGAGGACGAGATATTTATAAGGGAATAGGAATTTTTTTTCATCATGCGTTATTATATGCTTATCTTTTAGTAGTGCAGACAAGAAACTGTGGAAGCCGAACGTGAACAGTCGCATCTGCAGTGCTCATTTTGTTTGCGGTGCAAAATCAACGAATGAAAATAGCCGATCGTTCATCCCAACAATTTTTCCACCAAACTTTGAAAAAAGGGCATTATCACAAGCAGCCGCTGCTCGACATGATCGACTCCGGAAACGAAAGATTTTGAATCCATCGGAGGTACACGTGGAGGCTGTAGTTCAAGAAAATGTCGAAACAGGTTTGTGGAAATTCAGAAATATCTTTCTTCAAAAATGTGAATACAATGGAAAAAAGGCAAACTATGCATCGGGAATTTTTCAGGGTTGCAAGAAGTTGGGGAGACGTTTACTTCTATAAGAGTAGGCTGCCAAACAGATGCACATAATTGTGAAGAAGAAAATATTTCGGAGGCAAACATCTTAGTGTGTTGTTTCATTAAGGGAAATGAGGCATCGACTCACACCAACATTTATATTCGACAACCTCCGAAAAATAAGAGACAAATCGTGACAACATCATAAATGTTCGCACAATATCGTGTGGAGCAGATGAGGTATTTCATGGCGGATTTTCGGGATTCTCGGATGTAAAAAACAACAAAACCATGGCACAGCTGGGCGGAATATCGCTTCAGTCTTTTTCGGTTCTTCTCAATCTCAGAATTTTCAATGAAGCTGGCCAGCCACAATTCTATAGATCTCTAAGTAAAGAGAACCGGTTGTTACTTTTTGACGTGACAACGTCTTAAATTAGGTTGCGGCTGGGAGTCACTTATGAAAAAGTGTAACGCCCGGTAACGTTACGATGAGTCACCGAACGAGAGAGAGGCCCGCCGAATGCCTTGCGTCTCTCTCCCACTCAACTATGATCGGTCTGCCGCGCGCGCAGCACTAGAGAATTAGGCGCATTGAATCGGCGCATGCTTGTGTCTCTGTCTTTGTCTTTCTCGAACGTTCTTGGCGTTGGAAAAACAAGAAAGCGTCATAATACAAGTTCACACGTGTGGTTAAAGTATATCGTAAATTATCATCGACATCTACGGCGGAAGTGGTCCAAGTTGCGATTACAGACGTAACTCGTGTCATTAAAACCAAGGGTGACATGTGCATGACTGAAGTTACTTGCTTCGCCGCTAATACTAGCTTCAAGTTTATACTCGGTGCTATATATATTCATCCAGGAGCTAGTATGCAGGATATTGGAATGTTGCTATGGCAAGGACTCGGTCCGTACATTCACAACAGCCAGTACGTGCCACCGTTCGTGCAAGTTGATTCTAGTATACCAATTCTTCTGTGTGGTGATTTTAACAAAAACGTAAAGCCTGACAACTCGTTTCTTAATTTCATGAAAAATACGTATAATCTTGATTGCGTATCAAACGTTTCTAAGTCAACTACGTTAAAAGGAACAACTATCGACTTGACTTTCGCAAGACACATTACAGCAGAAACACTTCCTTTCATTTCATATTTCTCCTATCATCGTCCTATCCTCAACAAAATCACTCAAATAGGAATTAGTTAAGTTTAAGTTTACATGTACAATGTTTTAGTAAACAAAATATATTTCTATAGTTAAAATTTGTGCAATTCTTATTTTCATTCAATTCCTTGTTCCTATTGTGCAATTTAATTATATTCATATCAATAAATATTCTACCGAGAAAAAGACGTTGTCACGTAAAATCTTCGCCCGTAAAACCGACTTTACAGGCAACCATTTTTTTTTTTAAATGTAAATGGAATTAGGCGTTTCATTTTGTGCTCTGGTGGCCTTATTTAACGTACATCGGATGACTGCTTCGAAAATTTTTTTTCAAATATTAACGGGCTCAACGCAGAAGACGAAAACTTGGAATTTCTGGACGTCAAAAGAAAGCGTTAAAAAAAATATACCGGCTTCATACCACAAATACCCGAATTTGCAGATGAATTATCGACTGCATAAAAATATATACGGGAACCCTTCCAACTGTGGAACAACGCGTTTTAATGTATTCCAACTACAAGTCTCGCCTTACGGTTAAAAATCTTGTGGTAATAACACCCGACGGTGAAGATTAGAACCCGAAGATACTGTTTTAGCCGACAAAGGTTTCCCTCAAATAAAATCTGAGCTACTGAAACGCGAAGCTGTATCAGTAATGCCTCCGTTTGCTTGCGATTCACAATTTAGCCACGAATATTTAGAAGAAACGTACAAAGTAGCATCTGTCAGAATCCATGTCGAGCGCGCAATTCAAAGCATAAAATTATGCAATATTTTGCAAATGACACCGATAGACCTTCTCCCCCATTTCGATGCGATTATGCACATGTGTTGCATTATTGCAAATAGTAAAACTCCGCTGATTCACTCTAACTGAACAAACGTCGAACAGAATTGACATTATTTTTCAATAAAACATGTATTTATTCATTCAGATAGTAGATATAACAAAGCCAATAAAAACGATGAGAATTGTTATATAATTCGAAGTAGTTTATAAAACTTTTATTATGTAACGTACTCACATGAAAATATTTATATTAAAGGACTTTTGTGCATTAACGATTGTGTAGCCAAATATAAATTACGTATATTTAAATGAACATTTTATGATACTATGACATGAAACCGTGATAATAGTTTTTTTCTTTTTGATACTTCTGCTTCAAACCTTTATAGTTTTCCCTCTCATCAACGCAACAACGGGAGGAATTGCGTGAAATAAAACCATTCGATTTTTGGAATCAGCCCTCTTAAAAAATCTTCATCTCTTTCTACACTCATGTTTACGTTAACTTTGGCTGAGTAAATAAAAAAATAGCATCTTCGCATGTTGAGAATGTACATGGAAACTTGAACCTGAGTTCTATTCTAAACTTAAACAACTACAAAAAATGAAAATGAATCTACAATTAACTCAACTATAATGGGGATGAACATGAAAGTGGGCCTAGTAGGTAGTTTGCATAGCGGTTAAGACCATGCCCGGGAAAAAATGATTTTGCCTAATCATATATAAATATATATGATTATATATAATAACTTATATATAATTAGATCTGAAAATTGGCCAGGTCTTATTATATATAATCATATATAACGTATATATAAATATATGTGATTAGACCTGGCCAATTTTCAGGTCTAATTATATATAAAATCATATATATTATATATTCATGTATATCATATCCGAATATTTTGAGTGGTTTTTTTTTTTTAATTATATATACACATCTGCAAATAATTGTAGGTGATTGAACTTTTTTAAAAATATGATACAAAATATAATTAACTGTTACACTGCGTTTTTTTATTTGATATTTATGGAATTTTATAAGTCAATGACTGTTCGCTATTTGATAGCTAGTAGTCCGACCGAACCGCGTGGAAGGTGTGGGTCGCTGAAGTCAAAGATGAGTTTGTTTTTTGAGTTTATTTTACATCTTATTTATTAGTTATTTCATTCACATATATACAAAGTTAGCATAATGGTTGCTACGTGAGAGAAGGAGAGGTCTTTGTCTTGTTGAACTGTGGTGGCGGTTGTAGAGAGGATGTTGGGCGTCGAGGGGGGTCGGTCTCGGTCCTCGGAGGTGGCGTATGCCGGCTCTCCGGAGAGCTAGGTGGTGTCGGGGGACGGCGGTTCTCGGTCGTCTTTATTGGAGACTCCCACTCACTCTCCGACTGGGTCGTCTGATCGGCAGTCGAAACGAATGAGCGCTGCGGCTCGGGAAACGGGGAAACTGCAGCCGGGATGCGTCTGCAGTAGCTCGGTGATGTTAGTCGTGCTCTCCTTACGTCCCGCAAGGAGAGTAGTACAGCCGGGGGTCTGGTGAAGAGGCCTCGACGGGATATTTATAGGGTGCAATACCCACGGAGCTGGAGGGTTCGTAGCTGCTATGTTTTGATGTGGGCTGGCCACAGCCAGATGAACAGGGTCCGTCAAGCAAGGAGCCTGCTGTCCGGTCTGTCTTGTAACGTGGCGTCGTAGCGTCAGTGTAGCGTCGTAGCGTCGCGTCGTAGCGTCAGCGTGGAGTTGTAGCGTCAGCGTCAGTAAAGTCGGTCAAGTCGAGGTGAATCCGAAGTGTCCTGCCGATCGGTTCGATTGGTCGTCTCTTATCGCAGCCTCGGTTGGTCTTTGGCAGCGGGAGACCACGTTGGCTGATTACGCAACGCGCTCGGCTACGTGGTTGGCGTGAGCGGCGCGCGTGACGTCACACTTCCTTCTGGGTCGCGCGACTAGAAAGTGTGAAAGGCTTGTTGCCTCGCGTGGGTTGGAAGGCGCGCGACCAACGAGTTGCGTTCACAATGTTGTTGTGAACAATGACACTTTAATTTTATGATAGCAGTATATATTTATTCATAGATCTCTCAAGAAATTATACATAAGCTCATATAATAATTATTAAAAATTAACTTGATGGTCTAACAGTTAATTTTGTCTCTAAAATGTAATCAAATAATTGAACTTTCAGTACGTAAAAGCATAGATCGTTTGAGTTTTTTGAGCCTATTAAGTACAGTAATATTTGTTACTTTTATAAGTATATTTAATACATCGAATTTTAAAATTAAATGTCACTTCAATAATTTGAAAAAAAAAAAAAAAAAAAAGTACAAAACAGTTACACATATTCATAGAGATCTCTTAAATAGTAAATTGAAGATGAAGTTAGTCGAAATTCCGGTCGGGAGAAGAACGTTTAATAATTTGTAAAACGTGAGAATAATAATCGACGTTTCGGCCGGGTCCTGCCGACCATCCTCAGGAAAAATTTCTATAATAATTAACAAAAAGGGTGCTTCAAAACACAATTCTGGATTGAAAGCATGGATACATGTTCATACAAATACTTGTTGTTGTAAAAAATAGGTGAAAAATTACACAGTTGCAAGAACATGTCTGAGTGACAGTTTTGGGTTCAGTGTCAAAGTTTTAAAGGATGGTTAAATAGAGGAAAAATACGTTGATGAGAAATGAATTATGTCGGAAAAAAGTACTTAATAATGTGGAAATTAGAATTGAGGAAGAGATCAGTTAAATTTGAAAAGATTACTCACAAAAAGTGACGACCAGTACATGCTTAGGTGTTGTTAATAGTTCAGCATTTCGGACGGAGGTGAAGGTTAGCGGGAATCGATCCGTAAATCTATGTTGATCACGTGTGATCTTGATCTATGTTCGAATGTCATGGATTTCAAAGGCAGGTGACCAATCGGAGCAAGGGGCGCCAAAATTTGAAAACTAGATTATGAAAACTAGAGAATGTTAGAGTATAAGTGGCTAAGATGTTCAATATCAGTACGTTTGTTAACAGAGTTCCTTTTGTTCTTAAAGATATGACTCATTTCTTTGATGATACGTTTATACCAGTTCGGTTCTGTAGCTATGGTTATAGAGTTGTTGAAATCGAAATTGTGCCCCAGACTTAAGGAGTGTTCTGCTAAAGCGCATCTATCAGTAACATGGCATTTAATATTGGAGCGATGGCCAGAAATTCTATTTTTTAGATGTTGTGACGTTTGTCCAATATAACTCTTGCTACAGTCTCGACATGGTATTTTGTATACACAGTTAATTTTCTCTAAATTAGGAGTTACAGATTTAAGATGAGAAAACAGAGACAGTTTGGTAGTATTAGATATTCTAAAAGTAATTTCAATTCCCTCGTCATTCAGAATTCTTTTGATTTGGCTATACAGATTTTCAATGTAAGGTATAGAGATAGAGTTTTCAAATTTATCCTTAGCATTAGTTGGATTGTTGGAGTCTACATTCCAATCAATCGAGTTGTACATTTTATCCACTCTATACTTTTTGATATCATTAATGAATTTTATAGGGTACCCATTGGAAATGAGAGTTGTTTCTACAAGTTTTAAATTTTTTTAAAGAAATTGAGGGTTTGAGATTCTAAGGCAGCGATCGAATAAGGATATGGCGACAGATTTTTTATGTTTAATGGGATGATGTGAGTTAAAGTAAATGTATCTCCCAGACCAGGTTGGTTTGTGGTGCCAATCTAAAATTATAGTGTCATTGTGGTTAATAACCATAGTGTCTAGAAAACTGATTTTACCATCTTTTTCCAACTCAAAGGTGAATTGTATACGTGGGTGAAAATTGTTAAACTTTGTCAGAAGGAGTTGTAGGTTTTCCTTCTTGACACACGTTATAATATCGTCTACGTATCGATAGTAAAAAGGGAGGCTAAAAGGAAGATTTGAAATGATTTTTTTTTTCGAAATGTTCAAGTACTAAATTCGCTACTACTGGGCTAATTGGTGAGCCCATTGCTACGCCAAAAATTTGTTGGTAGAATTTATCTCTGTAAGCGAAATAGCATGAATCTAAACAAAGTTTGGTGGCTGCTAGGAATTCTTTTTTTATTAATGTTGGTGTGAGATTTCAAATTGGGCCAGTTTTTACTGACAATTGATATTGCTAAATTGGTTGGAATGTTGGTAAACAGTGATTTGACATCTAGGGATACTAACAGGTGATCAGGAGGGATTTAAGCAATTTAACATTTTCATTCTTAAATGAAGCAATGTTCCACATTGGATCATCTGCTTTTCCTCCAACCAGAATTGACATCATTATGGAAGCATACAAGGGGTTTCTAGTAAGACTCAACTCTAGAAAAGCTCCATTTGCAAACATTCTAGCCCAGGGGCAAGAGTATTGATTAGCCTCAGGATCTGCAAAATTTGTAAAAACTCTTTAACATTTCATCATTTGTTCTGAAATTATTGCCAGTTGCCATGTAAAGCATCATGGTTATCACAGACACTCCCATGCATTGAGCCGCTCTTTGAGTCCAATGCAAACAACCTAATCCAGTCTTTTGTAATGATCACAAACATCCTGCTTTAACAAGACCTCTGATTCTTTCACTATTTGTAGGATCTACTTCTCCATAAGTGTAAACAAGAGCTGCAATACACCTGTTGGAATTTGTAGAAAATCTTACAAAAGATGATGCAAATCTAGTCAATGTTTTAATATGAGGAGGAAAACACTTTTCTACAGGTGAATCACAGGCCCAAATGCTTTTATATCTGTCAACTACAAAGTTGAAATGTGTTTTGAGACATCACTAGGATCCTTAACTGATGAGCGGAGCATCGTCATCGCAATAAAACCGATAAGGTTTATAGCAGATTTCTTATTTCTGTTTCTTTGATCAGGATCTTCATCATCATTATCTAATAATTCCCATAAAGTTTTGTACCATCCTACGACAGTCTGTGTATCAAATCCTGTAGGAACACCTTCTTCATCAGAGGATAAAGAAGTACTAGGTCCTGCTACACCTGCTTGTATTACAATCCCTTGTTCATTGTTAGTATACTTGAAATCTTTAAGTTGTTCAACTCTTCCTGGTGCCTTTAATCCAATTTGACCTGTCATTAAAGATTCAGGAAATACAAAGTTTTCCTCACAATCTAGTGTCATTCCATACATCAGGCCTAGCACAATTAATTAGTAAACGTAACGTTATATAGTAATTATTGCAAATCAACTTAACGGTCCAACGATTTCGTTGCTAAAATATTCTTGAATAATTACCATTCAAGTAATATTTAAGTAGAAGTAATTACTATTTTTATAAGTATATTTGGTAACATTTTTTCACGTTAATTATATGTGAGATCTTAATTATCAGATAACACGAAAGCTTTACTTAAAGACTAATATAATTTCAGAAGAGTAATACGAAGAAAAATATAAGTACAATAATATCCGTTTAAGATGTAGCTTCTTTCTAAGCTAATAATAAGTGAGTTCTCTTCAGCTCCCCAATTCGTTGAGACATCACACTTGTTAGCTGCTCTCTAGTTTGCGGTACTCCTTTCGGAGTTACCCACTTTTTTGCCTTAGCTAAAGCCATAGCGAAGTCTGAAAATCAAAAAAATTGTTCAATAGATTGAAAATATATAAAAACACATGCAATGTTGGGATTATGGATGTTGGTGTGATTAATTTGATTAAATGATTTAAGATTTATTATAGGAAGATTGTTACTTTATTCATAATAGAGTATCGGAGGTATGTCTTGACAAACTGAAGGATCAGAGTGAACTCACTCCTTGGAGCTATATTACCGTAGCTTTACTGTTGAAAGTATATATTTAAGGGTCTATACTATGCTAAAAATTATACCTAGTTTTTATGACTCTGTTCGAGTACTCTTACCCTTACTTCTAGAAAACTATAAAAGCAATCGCTACAGGGTTGACAATGTGTTTACCAGATGTTGCAAGGAAATGAAAACTTTCACTTTTAAAATAAATATAATAAAACCTAAATATGAGAAATATAATATCTCAAAAGAGAGACTCTTTTGTAGACGAACTCAATATTTCAACACTCTCCCTCCCTCCCTTTCAACCCTCAAAAGTTGATCTCTTTTACGATTTACAATATCAATGAAAATGATAATATATGTATATATGATAACTTGAAATAAAAGTTGAATACAATACCTTTTAATAATGATCGACATACCTTCCGTTTACTCTTTGTCTGGGACGGTTGTTACTAACCGTGTACTGTAACGTGGCGTTTCAGAATCGCCCGTCACAAGGGCACACAACCGCTATTATTTTTAGTTTACGCGTCCTCAGCAGGGTACTCCAACCGAACTCGATACAAAATAGGCAATAACTACTTTTAACTAATTCTTTTTTTGTAAATTCTTTATTTCGCGCTTCGGCGCACGCTAACAAGGTACATGGACGACAACGATCCCGATCAACGAGGGACCACTAGCTACCGTTTGCAGCTCTCGACGACTTCGCCTACTGACGGTCTCATCAGACTATACTGGCTACCTTGGTGCACCTTGATATACACCTGGGGTAGCATCCACCCGAACCTTCCGTATCGCCTCGACTACCGGTGAACAGGGAGATAAAAATCCTCCCGGTGGCCGAGGGCATCGTTCCTCGAAGAGGAACCAGCCGCCAACTCTATCGGATGCCGTAAGGATGGCGTGAAGGGCAGACCGTAGCCTGCCATCCTCCGACTTACCGGCCTGGTGCCGGACCGACCCCAAACCACTACGTCCAGGGTGATAAAGCCATCATTCTGAGGATCGACGCTGCCTTCCTATCGGCAGGGACTAATTGTGTGGGTCGTGGTCCACGGTTTGGCCGACCGTCTGACTGCACGACCTCAGGTACAGGCAGCTAGCTACTGCCTGTACAAAAGCCGGTGGAGGTGAACAATGAGGCGTCACTCTCCACCCGGTAACTTTGACCGAGAGGCACCCTCTGTATGCCTCTGTCGAAGAAGTCCCCGATGATAGGCAGCCTGGACTGTAAATTGAAGCGACTACAAATTCGTACGAGTTGGTGTCAACGACGAAATCGCGAGCAGCGCATTACACCACATCTAGCGGTAATTTTTGGAAAACGTATGACCACGCAGTAACTAATATTCGCCACAGGGGGATGGCCTATTTGCGGTGGGGGTCAACCGACCAATCAAAGAAGAAGAATCACCTCACGACAACCGCGAGATCGGCGAGCTGAACTACGACCTGCTATTCTACGCTCGACCTGTTGAGGAACAGCTTCGTTTTCGATTATTCTCCCGACCATTACTACCGATTTAAGCTGTCGACACCTTTTCCTTCTTTTGCTACCGACCTATCGTTTATTCTACCGCTATCGTTCTACTGTCTATTCTACCGCTAACCTTTATCCTTCTAAACTCTTTGCATCCTTTTTCCTTTCCTTATCAGTTTTGCTTATGTGAAGTATAGTTTAAATTAGAATCAGTTTGTGTGCCTGAGATCAACCGTTAAGGTAAGGCTTCTGCCTTTGAGTTGTACTGTTACGAAGTTGCTCATAATTTCTATTCTTTCTCATAGTATTTATCGACTTTGCGTGAATCATGGTCCACGGTTAAAGTTGCAGTAAGCCGCCGTGTGGTTGCATGATTTCGGTCATTAATATTACATTTATTGTTTCTTGGTTGCATCGTGTGATGCCGTTTTGTGTGAATCATGGTCCACGACTTCCGTGTGGCTGCATGATTTCAGTAACTTATTATTTTCGTATCTGAGCGACCTCGTAACTGCCAAATAATTATTTCTTGTATTTATGACTTTTCTGATTATTTGTGAATCTCTATTATCCTGCTTCTGTATTTTCAATCGTATTTTGAGCCCTATTGGCTTCATATTTTATTCCATACTCTTTTGTAATAGTAGTCTGCTTTATATTTTATTTCTGTTATCGCTTATTATATTTTTATTTATTTTTGTGCCTATTGTATCGTATATCGAGTTCCTTGGAGTACAAGCGAGCGTAGAATCACCCCTAGATATTACCGCATTTTTCTTTGTTACTATTGACCATTTTATATTATTTTTGCCTGTTATTTATTTCCCCGTATTTTGTTAAATTAAGTTCTGTAAATTATTCTTTTGTATTGCGGTGTATTTTAGTATATTTCTCTATTTTGTAAACTCTCCAAAATTCTCTCACTCTCATAACCTTGTATTTTGGTATTCCCTCAAAAGTTATATTTAGGAATTCACTATTTAATTCCTCAATCATGTAATGATTGTAAATTATCGAATCTACCGTATGAATAATTCTACCGAAGGCTACCTAGCCGATCGTTTGCCGACTTGGTAAATTGTTACTAAATGTCAATCTCTCATCTTGGTTATAATTTATGGTAAATTTGACGTATCATCTACCGAACTACCGTTACGATGTTGTCTACCGATCGCAGTAAAGCTCTCTTGTCCTAATTAACAGAATAATAATTTTCGTAGCGTCGTTTGCAACCCGGGTAAGATCACGTCGCCCAGTGACGTGTAGTTTTAAGTCAACTCTTGCATTATATCGCATCTCTCGGCCTACGTCTATTTTTCTCTGTTAACTACCGTCTCTCGTGTTAAAGCTACCGTTTACTGCTATTCTACCGATATTTTTGTGAACAACGATTATTTATTTTATTTACTACCGCTATCGATACCATCTTATTTGCCTCTCTCACTTATGTAACCTTCTCGACAATATATGATCGATTGACTTATTCATTTCCCTTTTAACTGGAGTTTATTCTTTATTTGGTTATTTTCTTTAATTCTGGAATTACTGCTAGCTGCCTTGAACTCCGCCACTCTACCGGGATGTACGCGATCGTACCTGTGCCTAGCCAGCCATACAACGGGTTCTCTATTTATCCCTTTTGTACGGTCTTGTGTTAATTTTAGTGATTTATGTTATTCTTTGAGAATCGACGCTAACGCGTCTGGCGCCCAACGTAATTATTTTGTTGTAGTTTAATATTGCGGATAAGTAGAGAATCGCGCCAAAGTGTCAACGGTAAGTCCTCATCCGAAAGTAACAAAATTTAGCGTTACAAATTGGCGCTCGACGAGGGGTAGAAAAGACTTAGCATTACAGTACATAATGATCCGACATCTGTCTTTACGATAAGGGAAACTCAGAAAAACCTTATCAGATCATAAAACCAAAAAAAATTACAATAATATTACATCTAGATATTACTTAATATTTACTAATCAATCTTCCAATGCCATCTTCGCCCTTAACTCCAGGAATCTAAACTTTGGTAGTGGCTTGGTCAGCATGTCTGCAATCTGCTGATCTGTTGAAATATGTTTAATAATTATAACCTTTTTCTCACATTGATCCCGAGAGAAATGATATTTGATGTCAATATGTTTGGATCTTTTGTGGCTTGTTGGATTATAAGCGATGCTAATACATCCAGTGTTATCTTCATATATTAAGATAGGTACTTTAGTTCCCAGGTTTATACCTGCTGCTAAAGTTTTCAACCATATTGCCTCCTTGACAGCTTCATACAGAGCCATATATTCAGCCTCTGTAGATGAACCTGCCACAGATGCCTGCCTTTTTGTGTTCCGACATATTGTACATCTCTCATACAACTTGAATAAGTAACCCGTTGTGCTTTTTCTTTTATATTCTAACTCAGAATTATCATTTCCTCCCCAATTAGAGTCAACGTACCCTGTAAATATGTTATTATATGTTCCTTGTACATATTTTAATTTTAGATTTATAGTACCTTGTAAATATCTAAGCACTCGTTTTAAACATTGCCAAAGTTCTCGATTATTTTTGTTCATATATCTGCTTAGTAAGCTTATAGTTAAAGTCAGATCGGGCCTTGTGCACACCATTAAATACATGAGACATCCAATGAGACTTCGACACGGAGCATCGTACTTCTCATCGGATTCCAATGCCTCATAATCCAAATTACATTCTAACGGTGTACTTACAGGGTTACAACCTGCCATATTAAATTTTTTCTAATACTGTTTTAATATATGTGCTTTGATCTAGTGTTGTGATATTATTTTGTCTAGTAATTCTAATGCCTAAAAAGAATTTTACCTCCTTTAAATCAACCATTGAAAATTTATTCATTGAATAATTTTTAAAATTCTGCATTGTATTTTCATCAGCAGTACATATCACTAGATCATCCACATATAATACAACATAAATATTTTTAGAAACATCTCCTCCATTTAGTATGTACATGCACCGATTTCCATAAGAATTTGTAAAACCTTTTTCTAGAAGAGTCTTCAAATAATTCAAACCAACATCTGGCAGCTTGTTTCAAGCCATATAATGTTTTGTTTAGTTTACAAACTTGGTTGTCCTCACCTTTTACACCCTTAGGTACCCTCGTACATATTTCCTCCTTTGACTCACCATTCAAAAACGCAGTTTTGACATCTATCTGGTGAGCTAACAAACCATGTTGATTTGAAAAGGCTATTGAAAATCTAAAGGTCGAAATTCTTGCAACCGGAGCAAAAGTTTCATCATAATCTACAAGATATTTTTGACTAAAACCTCTGGCAACTAAACGAGCTTTATACTTTAATGGATTCCCGAACTCATCGTTCTTTATTGTAAATATCCATTTGCGATCTACAATATTTGTATTACTAGGTTTTGGTACTAAAGTCCAAGTTTTGTTTATCAATAAAGAATTTAATTCATCATTAATTGCTTTCTGCCATTGTTTAGCATCATTTCTATTCTTAATTTCCTCATATGAATTAGGAACAGGACGCACAATGGATTGTGCACACAGCAAATAATCAAAAGACGCATCATCTTCATTGTATGAAGTTTGGCTACGACCCTTGAGATGAAGAATTATCGGTTTGTTTTTCAATACTGTCTGTCTGTGTGTCATTAAGTTGAGGTACTGTATTGTGTGAATTTTCAATACTACTATTACTATCCGTCTTATTGTTGTCAAGTCTGGTACTTGGGTCGTCTACTGAGTTTATTGCATCGTTAGGGACTACAGTTTTTCTACCTGAATCGACCTCACCAAGTACTTTTATTTTGGGTCTTGACTCAATAAAATTTCTCTCATCTACAATTACATCTCTTACTACCACGTATTTATCATTCTCCACTTCATTCACTCTATACCCATTTGGTTGGTAACCTACCAGTATTCCCTTTGATGACTTTTCATCAAATTTAGTTTCACTGGTTTTAACATGCGCATATACGGTTGAACCGAAAACCTTCAGGTATTTTAACCGTGGTTTCTTATTATACCACATTTCATATGGTGTTTTATTCGCATTCAATGATTTTGTTGGCGTCATATTAATTAGATAAGTTGCAGTTAAAACTGCATCACCCCAAAATACTTTATCTAATTTTGCACCAGATATCATTGTTCGCGCTTTCTCTGTGATGGTCCTGACCATCCTCTCAGATACACCATGTAATTGTGGAGTTCGTGGTACTGTGAGATGATAACTGATACCTTTTTGTATACAATAATCCTTCATCTCATTAGATAAATACTCTCTACCATTATCAGTATATAGATTTACTATTTTTAAATTAAACCTAGATTCACTCTTTGCTACATAATCTTTAAACATCGTCAATACATCAGATTTATTTTTCATTAAATAAGTTACACAATAATGAGTGAATTCATCAACAAACAATACAAAATAATTTTTATTGTTTATCGCAGATGGCGTAATAAGACCACAAACATCTGAATATATATTAAATAATGGTCTTTCTATGTAATCTTTGTTCTTAAATTTATTAATGGATAGTCGCGCTTGTTTACCGTTAATACAAGCGTCACATAAATAATTGTCAGGTATTATTTGACTTACTCGTTCTACGTCATCTACTAATTGCTTATTTCTTATTTTATTAAACTTGTCTTTTCCCATATGGCCTAATCGCTGATGCTATAATTTGTATTCGGAATTAGACGCATTATTTGAATAATTGATAAAGCTTTTACTTACAGAAAATTCCAGAGTAAATAGATTGTTCTTCGGCTTATCAGTCATTACCGTCTTACCATTTCGGCTTACTATCACTCCAGGTTTACTAAAATTGACTGAGTATCCTACTTGCTGCATCTTGTATACTGATAACAAATTATACGGTACATCAGGACTGTACAGTACATTCTCGATTTTCCCTTGAACTCCCATATTGCTTGTCACTACGATGGTTCCCATTTTAGTTGCAGTCATGAAGGCTCCATTTTTCGCAATAGAAATTTTGATTGGTGTCTGTAGGTCAGCAAAGGTGTCGGCTAGGTCCTCTCGATTTATCAGATGGTCAGAGGCACCTGAATCCAGTAGGAAAGAAATTTTATTTCTTTCATTTAGTAACTGAAAGTTTCCAGCTATAAATGCAAATCCGTCTCCATTCAGTGGGTCAGCTTGGATGGACTGAACTGTCCTTGGTCCTTCTGCATTGGGTTTAGGCTTTACGATCCCACGATGATTTTTCCACGGCTTTCTGAACTCCTTATTATATCGTTTGACGTCATTGGTTTTCTGCTCCACATGAAGAACCTTTTTACTCGTATCAAGAGTTTCATTTACGAGTTTAACTTCATGATCCAATAATCTGGTTTTCACGAAACTTAACGTGATATTATCTTCCAATAAAGTCTCGATGGCTGTTATAACACCATTGTACGAAGGTGGTAAAGTAAGTAATAATTGAGTCACTTTATCAACCTCCGAGATGGTTGCCCCGGCTGATGCTAACTCCGATATCAAAGAATCTAACTGCTTAAAGTGTTAATATAAATCTGTATCACCTTCTAATTTTAAACTAAATAATTTCTTTCGAGCTCCTAGTTGTTTTGTCACACTTTTCCGTTCGAAGATATTGTCTATGGCAGCAAAAATTTGTTTTGTTGACGATTCCGGTTTCACGTAACTCGAATACGAATCGGACAAATACTCGATTAGCGCATTTTTCGCGGTTGATTCCGATTTCTTTCACTTGCTGTCAGGATTCGCCGGTTGCGGTTTATCGATGACATGAATCACTTCAAGTCCATATATTATAATTTTCACCATCGAAAGGTCGAATGTTTCTTTTAGATTTCACGTTTTCCATATTGTTTATTGAATAATGAACTATTTTGATGTTTGGAAATAATTGTTTTATCTACACTACGAAACACTAAACCACTTAGTTTTAGTTTACACTCACTTACTTTCAATCGTACTTTGAATATTATTTTCTTCCTTTCAATAAAATTTGAATTTTGATAATTTTAATTAATCATCAACGTAGCCTGGGTCCATAACCTGTTGGGATTATGGATGTTGGTGTGATTAATTTTATTAAATAATTGAAGATTTATTATAGGAAGATTGTTACTTTGTTCAAAATAGAGTATCGGAGGTACGTCTTGACAAACTGAAGGATCAGAGTGAACTAACTCCTTGGAGCTATATTACTGTAGCTGTACTGTTGAAAATATATATTTAAGGGTCTATACTATGCTTAAAATTATACCTAGTTTTTATTACTCTGTTCGGGTACTCTTATCCTTACTTCTAGAAAACTACAAGAGCAATCGCTACAGGGTTGACAATGTGTTTACCAAATGTTGCAAGAAAGTGAAAACTTTCACTTTTAAAATAAATAAAATAAAACTTCATATGAGAAATATAATATCTCAAAAGAGAAACTTTTGTAGACGAACTTAATATTTCAACAATTCTGTTTGGCCTCCTCATCCAATCCGAATATCCACATTCATCTCAATTATTCAAATTTTAACAAATTGTGGCGAGAATCACGGAATTTAAGCTAGAGAAGCATCGTCACAGTATTGCGCTTAAATCCAATTGTGGACGCTGATACATATGCTAGAAAACAAAAACAATATGGATAAATAAAAATGAGATCGGACATTTAGAATTTTCTTCGACCTGTGTGTAAAGCAATTAAGGAGACTCCGTCACGAACCGCTCGCCAACAGAAAAAAATAATCTTTTAGTATATCATAGATAAAGTACCCGACTTGTTTTCTCGGATATCACGAGTTGAAGTTATTCTGCTGGCAACGTGGGTAATCCGTAAGGGGTTCGACATTCTTTTGTTCAGGCACACCCCGCTCACCGCACTCCGTTACGCCCATGTTTCCGCCCATTCCCCCTCGCGGGTCAAGACCGTAAAATGCTAAGCAAAATCTGAAGCATCATATCGTTAAATAACATTGCAAAATCAAGAGATGCAGCAGTGTCTTGACCTAAACATTAACGCTTCAACGGCCAAGCCTCTTTCCCATTGAAAAAAATCGATTTTCTCAACCGCTTCAAATTTTTCTCAATCACAAGATCTGAAAAAATACACTTTTTGGAAACAGTGTTTTTCAATTTTCACACCGAAATAAAAAAATTTTCAAACGGAATTATTCCGTGAAAACCTTCTTCCAAATGCATTACTGTTTGTCAAATTATTTCAGAACTTTTGGATTTAAATTAAAGAAGATATTTTAAAAAATAGCTGATTCGCACATGTGGATAATATGCTGCAATGGCCGTTGAAGGGTTGAAATAAAAAATTTGATGAAGTGGATTTTATCACTGCTGCAGTCTCATATGCTCTGATATGGCACGAAAAACCCTTATATTCGCTCGAATGGCCATCAGTTGAAAGCCTATCAGGTGTATCTCATGTTTCTCGCTGCTTTATAATGTAGATTTGAAAATTCTACACAGGCTCTCTCGTCCCTTGAAATGTATATTGGATATTTTCTATTTCTAGAAATTGGTGTCTCTCCTAATAGTAAAAGATTTCCTTTAAGTTGTTCTGGAGCAGACAGGAACGTTAAATTGTAGTAGTCATCGATGTCACCTTCTATCTTACATCGGGAATAGTATTCATCAAGTTGTTCTCTTCCTCCTCGGTCACATGTTCGCATTCCCTCTTGTTTATTGCAAATGAATTGTGTCTTGTGACCATCGGGCTCGAAAGTTATTGGTTTAGTGAAATATTTTCCTGCTTTCTTGTTGAAGAAAGTCATCTTCACCCGTAAATCATTGATGTCATCTTGTAAATCTACCACTTGGTATTGCGGAGGAATTATATCATCCGGGTTTTGTAACACTGGATTTTCAGGTTGTCCATTCCAAATGGTCCCGGGTATCGGATTATGTTGGTAAAATGCTCTTCGATGTTGTACTGGCGTGTCTTCGTCGGATGAGGCATTACGACGTTTCTAAGATTTGATAAAACTACCTGTTCACTCTGGGGAACAAATCTATCTTCATGGTAGTTATCTTTAGCCAGTTTTGGTATGTACGTTGAATCGTACACGATGACTTTGCCAATTGCGTTAATGATCGTACTTAATTGATCTGGCATTACGACTACAGCTTTAGCAGCTTGCATCCATTCTTCATTGAAGGTATGATGCTTGCAATCGTCTTCATTGTTCATTATCATTGAGACACCTCGATGTGTGAATTAGACCTTCGCTTCTATCAGAGCTAGTCCCACACGGAAGAGTTGATAAATGCTGCCTCTTACCGGTACGTTGTTGAATTCATAAAGACTGGCAAATATATGCACAGTGGCAAACCCTATGGCACGAGTGGTGATAGTTGATGTTATGGCCTTTGTTGTGTTGTAGGCCTCTAGTCTATCCATTGCTGACATCCCATCTTTCACTCCGGGGTACAGCTTCTTCTTCAGCTCTTCACTTAGAATTGCTTTAGTTTCCTTGTTCTTCTCAACTCTGCGATATAAATCTTCGTTGTTGATAGGAATTTCTAGACGTGCTGGGCTTGGTACCAATAGCTCTTCCTCTGGTTGGTGGCGGTTGAACTTGTGAGTGGATTTTATCACTGCTGCAGTCTCATATGCTCTGATATGGCACGAAAAACCCTTATATTCGCTCATTTGATTGAACTTGCGCCAAAACGCGTTATAAAATAAAAAATCACACGACACGCTTGCGATGTAAGGTTATTTTTATGTTTCCATTGCATTTGAATACTTACTTCAGCAATGAGCTTTCCGTTTTCATTGTGCTTCACATATTTCCGACGTATAAAAGCTGGGTCAAAGTGATTTTCCCTATGAAATGTGACGCTTTTAAATTTTTGATTTCTGGCATAGCGGCTGCCCATGTTTTGCGTTCTATTTCGGCAGACGCTCCTTTGAACATAGAACGTTTATTAGTCTTGTGCAGTTTGTTGTATTGGGAAACAGCAAAAACTTTCCCCATTTTTCACTCGCGATCATTTATCACCACTTTTTTCGACTTACATAAACTTTTTACGGTAATTATTATCAAGAGATACAATGTGCAGCGTATACAACAATACTTGAAAAATAGAGGTTATGTTCTCAGCATAAACAAGTCATTCGTGCCTTTAAAAAATACCCCTTTATCGTTGCGCTCCACACGGTCAAAAAGTGAAATGCAAAAACGAGTAACGTTAGTGGACCCTTCCCCCACCACCAGAGCTGCCCAACCTGTATGTAAGACCGTGATCCAAACCATGGAGACTAGAGACAAGAGCACGAACTGCTGTGCTAAATGGAAAGTGAAATACGTCATGAAAAATGCGTCGCTGGATGGCGCTGAAGAGCTCAAAAGGATGCAGTCGAGTTCGCTGAATTCTCGCCGCCACATTGCATTTCTAATGTCTATACTTTATACTAGACGCCCCATGGAGACGCCCGGACAGTTCCCCCCTCGTGGCTTACACTAGTGAACTGTGCTTCGTCGCGGTTCGCTCCCACCTCACACCTACTCGAACTGCAATACATTTCCGTTCGCTTAACTGAACCGCAGTTCGTGCTCCTATCTCTAGTCTCCGGTATCCAAACTATCCATACACAATTTTAGACCGTTCTCGGATTAGGAAACTAGAGCAATATCGATAACAATAATACACTGAATCGTAGAACTCGACGTTCTCATGAAAGATATTTATTGATAAAAAAATTTGAATTCTAAACGAAAACCAATTCCGTCACTCCATTAGCCGTTGCTGCTGCTGCCGCC
Organism: Neodiprion fabricii; assembly: GCF_021155785.1. Classification (NCBI taxonomy): domain Eukaryota; kingdom Metazoa; phylum Arthropoda; class Insecta; order Hymenoptera; family Diprionidae; genus Neodiprion; species Neodiprion fabricii. The sequence continues at coordinate 14,398,448 of NC_060244.1, forward strand.
CTCGCAGCGCACGTCGCGTTCCTGTTTTTGCGTTCTTCGTCACGATCACGTGCGCCAATTAGGTAGTGATCCACGAGGTGCAGAATATCTTTTTCACTCTGCCACCTCTGGTCACCTTTGGTGACTGAGCGAATTTAATGCACTGACGCAGCTCGGTCACAGCATCAGTTATCTCCTTCATTGATGTCAACATTACGTTCTGCTTGATATCGCGGTGTTCTATCTCCATTAAAAGGTCAGCGAGTAGCATAGCAAGGCGGATTCTACACGCAGTTTCCTGTTACCGACACTTACCGACCTTCTCCCGAGACTCAAACTCTTCCGCGATGACGTCACAGTCTGCCGTGTCGACTTGAGGTCAAAACCGTGCATCCTTACCTACAGTTGTATCGGTTGACGGTGAAAATTGCGCTGCTTTGCTGGCAATTCTTATCGGTAGAAGGTCAAAATCATGCTGTTTTACCGACAATCTTAACGACCGAAGGTCAAAGTCTGTAGTGCGCGCTGCTTGCCTACCAACGGTGGAGGGCGCAGCGGGGGCGAGGACTTTTTTACCGTCCCGCATTCTTTTCTCACGATAGGACTGCTGATGTGTAACATTAACCACTCCAAATTCCTTTCCTACGGTAGGACTGCTGATATGTAATATCAACCACCCCCACATTTTTTTCCCACGTTATCAACCACGTGACATTCCAAAATTGATAGTTCCGTGAATTGTTTTTTATCCACTCGGATATCGCTGATGTGTAACATCAACCACCTCACATTCCTTTTCAATGTTATCAACCACGCGACATTCCAAAATTAATCGTTCAGAGAATTGTTTTTCACTTATTCGGATGTCGGTTTGATATCCAAGGTCGACCGATAGCCGCGGTACATTCAGATCCATGAATCTGCGGTGTTGGGTTACTATCGCTCTAAGAATGCTGAAAGGTGTGCGCATACACAAACATACGTATTTGATATCAACCACGTCACATTCCTCACCCTCCACCAAATTTCAAATTATATAGTGGGGGAACGTTATATAAGTCAGAAGTGAAAACTTCATCCTCAGTCTGAAGCTGTTCTTCTTGCAAATGAGAAGTGTTTTGGAACATCAACGGGAATTGAAGAAACGACTAGAACTGCTCATCAAGAATATTGGAGAAGTAAAAGATGTGTTGAAAATTAGATCTGACCTCAATTAACTCACAAGAGATTTTCAGCACATACAACTCGACTGTAACGATCATGGACTTTTCATAATTGAACGAAGTCGCTCGCCTGGAGACACTTCTGCCCTTGAAAAAGCTTTCGGACCTCGAAATATACTTCGACTACCGAGTCAGTGGCGTTCGTCGGGTTAAATCGAAATTTGGTGATGAAATCTTTCTGGACTTGGAGGACTCTTTCACGATTTTTCTACCGAACCGACTGACCAAGGCCCTCCAAGAAGATGAAGATTTGTTTCAGAAGGTGACGACAGCCAGTAAGGAGATACGGTTGCATCTACGCTATCTTGGCGGACCGTACGATCAACTTGAATTCGTATACGTATAATCTGACTATCACATTCGAATATCCAGTGTCCTGTGGATGTCTTACGTTCAATAAATAAAAAAAAAATTGAAATTATGAATATCTTTCCATTTATCGTCTAATTATCTTGTATACCTTTAATCCTACGTACGTTTTTTACCTTGTAATTGTATCTGGAATTAAGTCTTAAAATCTAAGATAATGCTAATTCGAACACCACTAAGCAACGATGGAGGGTTTTGAGCTGCGTTTGCGTCTTGTAACTGTAATGTGAACTCTAGGATGAATCTTGGACGGGTTCAATCAAGACCATAGTGCACGGTCGACCGATAGCTGCGGTAGTATACATTCAGAGCCAAGGATCTGCGGTGTTGGGTTACTATCGCTCTAGGAATGCAAAACTCAACTCGGTTTGAGTACAGCTCGGTCAAGGATGGAGAGCAAGTTGAGTCTCACATAAGCTTTGCATTGAAAAAAATTCTTTCTTAAGAGCTAGGGTGAAGGTAAAGGTATAAGATTATTACATGAATATTCTTCAAAAAACAGTTTTATTGAGTACAATTTTTAGGGTACAGTTGACAATTACTTCACAACGATAGTACAATAATTCTATTCAACAGTATCATAACCAGGATGATATATTCGCCAGGAATGTGGGACCTTTCTTGTAGACGCTTCTGCGCAGTAACACAAATCGTACGCCCTCGCCATCCGAACAGTATGATGATTTTGTGAGCAGTTTTGAAGTAGCAAAACGTTTTGAACTACACAGATTGCGTTGGGTATTGTATGCACGTCACATCTTAGAGACACAGCTGAAGTTTTTTGCAAGGTTTGAAGCGACGGACAGTCAAAGTCCAGCATATCGATGATTTGAACTTTCGGGACAATTTTGAGCAACCAATCTCGTTTTTCTTTTCCTTTTACGTACACGGTTTCAGCTTTGCATAGTCTGTCTTCAATGGTCCACTCAACTTCCTCAAACGGTATGGTTCCACAGCTCCAAGGTAAACCGTGAAAATCGCGTTCTAACCAAGAATTTTGGCTTTTGTATTTGGTGTCCAGACAATCCCATTCGTAAGGTGGCTTGAAGAAAAACATCGATGGAGATGCTTCCGAGTAGATTGAAATTATAGCCAATTCTTTCAATGTGAAGGTGTTACGTGGGGGTGAGGGTGTACTGAGCGGTGGTAGTTAATGATTAACTGAATAATCAAGCTCCCACGTAACGACAATGAATAAATATTGAAACTAAGAAAAGACCTACTTTTCGATAAGCCGGTAATTTGTAGGATCGTGTTGCTATAGTCCTGTACAGGTCTGTGAGGTTTGTTTAAATTGTTGAGGCAATTTTATAATAATAAAAATGAGAAAAAGGTCGTTCAAAATAAATGTTTCAATATGATTTAACTGGTAAAAGATGAAGTATATTCTGTTTTGATCTGGTGTTTGAAATGTCTGTTAAAAATCAATGGTGATAATGATATAAGAGCCGAAAGTCACAATTTATAAAGTGTTTGAGTTTATACAAATCGTGTGTTATTCTATTCTAAAGGATATTATCGTTTGGTACCAGGAACATCTGTCACGCGCGGAGCGGTCTCGCACGCGACGACTTCAACCCTCTAAGTACTCGCAGAGGTTTATATTTATTTTCTATGTGGGTTAGGAGGTGAACGTCCTCTACAGGGCGTTCCCCGGGAATAGGGTTGGAGGATTTCAATTTATCGTACCAAATGTTTATGATGGAAAAGCCGAATTAAAAATGTTTAATAAGTCAAGTGAACCAAAAGCAGAGAATTCTTGAAACAAGGAAGCTTACAATCATCTTTGTCTTAATATTACTCACTTTCTCTCCCTCTCTCACGCTTCGCAGGTTCGGCTTCGAACTCGCCGAAGTGCACACGCCTTCACACACACGCTTGCTTACAGACCACACAGCTCAATGGAGTTCGTGGCTTAACGTTTTGCACTTATTATTAGCTTCGCAAGACTTATACCGCGACGCGAGAAACCTTTCCGGCCGTGTGTAGGATTAGAGAACTATGCTCTAATCGTCGGTATCGAAAAAGAGCTGATAGCTCTAAACGCGGTAGCTTCGAAGGAGCCTGTTTCCGTAGATATTGATTTTACTCTGTCTCTAACGGAGACGTTGCGCTCGGTTACTCCACGAATTGTTCATGATGAAATATTTTATATAGACTAATATATTTATGCTATGCTTCCTAGTTTCTAAGATAATAATTGACATAATCGGTGATATATTCTGGGTAAATATGCGGCGCTCATGACACATCTACTCTGAACGATGGTTAACTAGCTGGTCGTGATTATTCAATATTGTATCTCTCTTTTTAGATTATCTTAAGTCAAAAATATATCCTATTGTTAACTCTCGTTGGTAAATTCTTGGAACACAATAAGTATGATTTAATTGGGGGTAGTGAAGATAGCCACCAATTCTAGACTTGCTTTTGAATGAATATTACTGAAGTAAATTGTGATTTTAAAGGTGAAACAAGAATTCGTTCAATTTCGAAGATTCACACTCGGATCGACTTAGCTTTAGGTGAATCGGTTGACGAGATTGAGTGCCGTCGGATCGTGTCGGTCTGCGTCGGTAGAATTCTGGACCAGGGCCTCACCTCAAGTTTGGAAGAGTTGATCAATCGAACGATGTTGAACGTCGGTCACTTAGTCTTATTATCGAAAGCTTGAAAGTGTCTATTTTCTGGTTTTGATGTAAGTTAAAAATGATTGCAACGATTATTTATTAAAACGTTAATGTAGTTATGATTATTATCACTTGAAATTACCTGATTCGGTTGAATCAGGGCCGAACTCAATTTAATCGTGCAAAATGGAATGGCATAAAAATGTCTGTTCTCGAAATGATGAGATTTAGTAAAGCACAGCAAATATGGAAACGTAGAAGATAGTGAGTCTCTTGCAATTAACAGAATAACTGAATGCTCGGTTTTGACGAATTAGCGCGAGACTTTAGGTCGGTCACAACTAAGATTTTCCAAACGCTATTCTTGCTCGAGAAGGGCTGATACGGGTTGACGTCCACGCACCTCGCGACTTGACAGACGAAAGACGCGGCTTCTTGGGCCCGAGGGTCCAAGGAGCTGCAGTTGTAATAAGTTACAACGGTAATTAGCGAATGATTATATTTTTCTGTTTTTCTGTATAATTGTTTATATGAGGTTCACCTTCACTCTGGATCATATTTGTTTCTCCCATCAGTCGCTATTCACCTGTTGACCTAATCGGTTCAACCAATAATAATTTTTGTTAGACATGGGGAATGTAGTCATAAAGAGCCCAGCTCCACTTCTTGGACACTTTGCAAACTAATTTTACTGCTAAAAAGACCTTCTTTAAAACCTTTTAATACAATGACATATAGACTGTGAAGAAACATAGTTCTTTAATCTTTTTGATTAATGACTTCCAACTCTTGACTCCTACATATAAAATAACTAGAAGATTGACAATGACTACCGTCACTCAAAGAACATTGTCTCCACAAATTGTAAATTTTGAATTCGACTGCATCTTCGTTCGCTTACTTTTAAAAAAAAGGTAAATAACACTCTAAGCCTACCTTTTTTCAATTGATCAAATTGTTCTCACTAACCAATAATATATATCAGCCCTAAGAGTATTAAATCTACAATATTTAATGTCTAATTGTACTTCTATTGTAAAAAATTTTTCGTTGTTCTTCACAGTTAAATAAATAAATCGTTCTGAGGAGGGCTCACATCCGGGTCGAAACGTAACTAAAAATATGTTTACTTAATTGACCGATCACCAAGATTCTATAATAGATTATATACGAGGTCGAGAATTCCTACTCATCAATTAGGCCAATGAGATGTGAGGGCGACCTCCTGGCGCCCAAATCCACATGGTCAGCGTTACTTTTCGTTTTTCGACGGTGTTCCGACGATTCTCAATCTCGTCGGTGACACATTGAAGACATGAACAAAAGATATTTACATGTAATGTTCACACATTCATTCATATATCCTAATAAGTAATCTGTTTTAATTTGGTGGTTCCAAAGGTAGTGGTTTATCCTAGTTATTGATTATAGTTTTAACTTGAAAAGAGGAATATTTCCAGGCTGAGCGTTACTGATGCTAATTCAGCAGTCTCCTATCTCAGTTCTTGGTACCAGCTTAATAAAAGAAAGTGGGACCTCATACTAGGGATCATTGTTGGTCTCTACGTGAGTTTTGCCAGGAGGGGTGGATCTCGCTGTTATTAGAATATGAGATTTTGATGAAATGATATCTGTGCATTGAAGTAATCAAAGAAATGAAATGGAATGTAATTTGAAAAAGGGACGCCAAGGCGGTACGTCGGGGCGTAATATCCCTCCCCACTTAGAAACCATCAACGTCCCCGTTGATAAATAGTTAAAGGCTAATAGGTATATGAAAACTGAGGGTAATAAAAATGATGATGTGTGTGTGTGTATGTGACAGTGTGACAATGATAATGATGAATCAAGGTATTACATAGATATATATAAAAAAAAAATTACAGGTCGGCAGGAGAGTAGCTCTCTGTGATCAGTAAACTGGTCAGCCGGCCTATATATTAAGAGCAACTATATATAAAGTTAACATAAGGAAGTAATCGTTGCTACTGCAATCTATGATGTAAGGTCGGCGGGAGAATAACTCTCTGTGATCAGTAACCTGGTCAGCCGGCCTTTACATTAAGAACACTATATATATAAAGTTAACATAAGGAAGTAATCGTTGCTACTGCAATCTATGATGTAAGGTCGGCGGGAGAATAACTCTTTGTGATCAGTAACCTGGTCAGCCGGCCTTTACATTAAGAACACTATATATATATAGTTAACATAAGGAAGTAATAACAAGATTAGAGGTGGTATATTCTATAACATGGTGACCATCGTTGCTACCGCAATCTAGGATGTAAGGTCGGCGGGAGAATAACTCTCTGTGATCAGTAACCTGGTCAGCCGGCCTTACATTAAGGATAACTATAACTCAGGTTAACGTAAGGGAAGAATAACATGATTAAAGGTGGAATATTTTATAACATGGCGACAATCGTTGCCATCGCAATCTAGGATGTCAGGTCGGCGGGAGAATAACTCTCTGTGATCAGTAATCTGGTCAGCCTGCCTTACATTAAGGATAACTATAACTCACGTTAACGTAAGGGAATAATAACATGATTAAAGGTGGTATATCTAATAACATCGTGACAATCGGAACTTGGAATAATTGGCAGTGAATTACCACCACACTACTCTACAAGAGGTGTAATGGAAATTGCGCCCGGACTATCGAGTCGAATGGCTAAAACTCCTGGCCAGACAGCAGACATGTTTTGAGTTTATTCACTGGAAGTATTTTTTTTTTTTTTTTTTTTTTTATGTTCGCAATCATTGCTACTGCAATCTAGGATGTAAGGTCGGCGGGAGAATAACTCTCTGTGATCAGTAAAACTGGTCAGCCGAGCCTTTACATTAGTGACAGCTGTAGCATAGTTTAGCGCGAGGAGTTATATCTGGGATGAGTAATCGTATTTGGGACGTTCGATGGTAACAATTGTTCCTGCTGCAACCTCAGATGTGAGATCGGCGGGAGAATAACTCTCTGTGATTAGTAACCTGGTCAGCCGAGCCTCACATTTGAGAAGATCAATCTCTAACACGAATATTCTCATGAGACACTATATTGGACTGGCGGGCGTTATCGTTATTAAAGTATCAAGATGGTGACTATTGGTGTCATGAATTATGTGAAATCGAGTTTCGTTTCATCGAATTAAATTCTGCCTCCATGAACTAGCTCACATTTCAATGTGTATGACATGAAAGAACTGATACTGTTTCCCAAGAAGAAGAACTGACAATTATAATTATTATATAGATTTTATGCACAACTGTCCGCTTATAACGATTGCAACTGCACCAGCGCGTGAGACTTCACCTCGTGTGGCCCTAAAATATAGTTATTATTCTGGGGCTACGGTTGGCGGGAGAATAACTCTCTGTGATCAGTAAAACTGGTCAGCCAACCGGAGTGTTTTTGGGTTCACGGGATTTACCTCACGCGCTGGAACAGCGGCGTCGCATATCGTTCAAAGCTTAGACGTAGGTAGGCGTTTCTTCTGTCCCGCCGAGACGGTGTTGCTTGCGTACTCCCGGCATAAAGGTAGAGTGGCTGCTGTCGGTGTCCCATTCTTACAACCTCTCGTGCTACGGTTATGGTCTGTTGGGTTATGTTCCAACAACCTTCAATGACGAGGTGTTGGACAACGTGGTTAGTCCTTAGCATCCCGCAAATATCCTCATCGTGGACCCCCAGGTTCTCTCTGGTCTCTAAGTTCTCGAGTAGGTCCAGTTCTCGTAGGCAGCTTCCTCCCACGGTCGGATGCATGTTATTCATCCTTAGGATCCTCAGATGTTTTAGTTGTGCGAGGGGTTCTAACGAAAATTGTCCACGTATATTCGTGCACATGCTGATATCTAGGGAACTGAGAATGGCCAATGTTTCCCCAATGTCTCCGATAAAGTTAGCATCTACCCATCCACATGCTGTTACTGATAGTTCATGCAGTGACCGGAGGGCTGATGCTAGATGTTGCTCCGCTACTAAAGGGTCTAACTCGATGAATTCCCCTCTTCTCCTTCCGCTAGCTCTGGGTCTTCCCGAGGCGCGTCACTGGGTCCATCGCCGTGGATCTTAAGTGACCTTAACGTATCCTTAGTATGGCTGTTCTCGGTAAGCGCCGTTAGTAGTTGTGCACGTCTTAACTGTAGACAATTTATAATCACCAGTATTTCCAAATGATCTTGTAGTTGGATATACTTTGCGATTCCTTCAGCCTTGGCCATATCGCAATCCTTTATGTGAAGTTCTTTGATCGACGTTTTGTGTCCCAGTCCCTTTCCAGTTATCTCGTTGTCTTTAAGTATCAGTTTTTGCAAGTTTAAATTTCTGAGGATTATATTTTCTATCTCCCAGTCAATAGGTCCCACACACTGTCCAATCTCCAGCTCCCTGAGGCCGAAGAGATGATCACTCACAGATCTTAACGCTCCTCCCCTAATGCTAACTGTCGTTAACTTTAGAACTTCCAATTTTCGACACTCCTTCGCTGCCATAGTGATCGCGATGGATTTTATTTCCGTGATCCCCTCTAGGTCTAGGGATGTTAAGTATTCCCCGCCTCTCTTTATAATCCACACTAGGCTGTCCGAATTGAATATCTGGTTCCATCCGTCCTTCCATTCCCAGCTAGTCGGGGTTACAGTTTTGGTGTATGTATGGGAGCTTCTACTTCCAATTCTCCACTGTTTGCATACTCGTTCCATCCGTGCACGTTCCTTATATGGTAAATGACGTGCAACTTCACAAATACATTCTATAGGCAGTTGTTTTGCCTCCTTCGGCACGAATCCAGGTAAAGGGTCTTCTTCCATCCTAAGTGGCCTGCGCTTTTTACATGATGGTAGTGTTTGCAGTTCCTCCCATGCATCCGGAAACTTGATGGTAAGTTTCCTCTTCTTCAGTGTCACCGTTCTTACACCTTTCATGGCCTCCGCCGCCTCTTCTGATGTCCTAAAGTCTACGAATGCCGTGTTCTGATAGTCCCTTCCTTTTCGTATGACTCTCGATCTCGGTTGGTAGTTTTCGCATATTTTCGCTAGGTCCCGCCTTTTGGTGCAGGTGGCTAGCCCGATTATGAATAATCTCCTCGATGGAGTTTGGTCCGGTTGGCTGGTGCTGGCCATGGTTCCTGTTGATAATTTTGCAAATAGCAACAACATGATTCATAACGAAGAGGGTTGCCGTTTCCAGTATTCATTGTGTTTTATTTATTGAGTGGGATAATGGGGGAGTATAATTTGGTTCTAGTGCACTTGCGCTTCCTGTTGAGGTAGGTCGCGATGTGTCTCAGTCATAGAGGGAGAGCAAATCTCAGTTAACATGGTATTCTCGTGAATGGGTTTTTGTGCTAGGTCCCGTCGGTTTTTGGAGTTTTGATTAGTTGTTAGCCTTAAACATGATCTAGCGTGATTCATCACCTGTTTCCTATAGTAAATTCCTACGATGGTTAGTACCATTCCTGTTTGCGCTATATATGAGCCGTAAACCAAGTTGTCATGTTGGTTCGATATTTGTTTCTGTTGCTTCATTGCCTCTAGATCCTTTTCAATTTCAAATAATGGTTTTCCTTGTTCAGGCTTGCAACTGAAAATTGGTTCTTTATCTAAGTACTCCAGTAATTTAGTGCTGCTATGTATTACAGGTGATACATTTCTCACAGAGAGAGAGAGATTCGGTTGGTACAAATATTGTTGTTTTGATAAGTATGTGTCCATTCCAGGCAGCGTTATACTATTTGCTTTAGCCATGCATCCTCCTCTTAACCATAGTATTCCAGTTCCTGATATAGTAATCTATCTAAAACAGGGTTTCCCAACCTTTTTTGTGTCAAGCCCTCCCGTAATATAAACAACGTTTTCATGCCCCCCCCCCCCCCCCCCCCATAATATTTTTCGTGGCAATAAAACAAACGCACTTCATTTTAATATGATTTATTTATCAATTACAACTTTTATGTATTTTCAAATGAATATTAATATTATTACTAGTGAGATACTTGAGCTTGCACGTTCTGTACTAGCTTGTCGATTCTAGGTACAGTTTTTGCCAAAGTTATTGTCAGATCGCTGTCGAGGGCAAGACGATTTCGCTGCTTAGTTTTAATTAAAACCAAAGCTGAAAAACCTGTCTCACACATATATGCTGAAGAAAACGGAAGAAGTATTCGCAAAGCAAGAGAAGCAACTTTTGGATTGATAAGGAATCGTTTTATCCAAAACTTCTCCAATGTCAAGAGATGGAAGTCATCTTTCATGGTCGAATCAGCTTTCATTTCTAGAAATTCTTCCTGTACTTCTTCTGGTAATTGTAAAACATCGACAACAAATGGGTTTCTGGTCATGTGCCATTGTCACGTGTGGATCGGTCTCGCACGCGACGGCTTCAACCCTCTTAGTTCTTACTGAGGTTTATATTTATTTTTTTGGCAGGTTAGGAGGCGAACGTCCTCTACAGGACGTTCCCTGGGAAAAGGTTTGGAGGATTTCAATTGAACGTGCCAATATTTTGAAGGAAGCAAAGTAAAAAATGTTTAATAGCTTAACTAAAAGCAGAAAAGGTGCTAAACAAGGAAGCTTACAATATTTTGGTCTAATTCTACTCACGTTCTCCCTCTCCCTCTCTCTCTTGCAGCTTCGGCCTCGAAGATGCCGAAGTATACACACCTTCACACACTCACTTACGGGCTACACTGCTCTATAGAGTTCGTGGCTTATACAATTGCGCTTATTACTAGCTTCAAAGATTGACGCCGCGACGCGAGATGCTCTGGAATACCGCTTGTAGAATTAGAGGTGTTCTCGCTCTAATCGTCGGTGATTCTAAGTCTGATACTCTTCACACAGCAGCTCTGAAGGAGCCTGGGTTCCGTTGATGTCGTTTTTAGCTGTCTCTAACGGGGACTGCCTTCGCTCGCTCGTCCAACATCCCTTGGAACGTCGGGCGGCGAGCGAGTTTTTGCTGAATTTACAACTCGGGGTTTTCGCTAAATACACAATTTCGAACAAAGGCTCGCCTCGCGACAGTCAACCTTGAAGCGCGTGATTTCGCGCTCGCCTCATCCCGGTGTTGATTACACCCGGGATCTGGCGGGCGCGAAGACGCTGACGTTGCTGGCCGTCCAACTACGCCGTTGCGCTTGGTTACTCCACGAACTGGTTATAATAAAATATTTTATATAGACTAACTAAAACTATGCTTCCTTGTTTCTAAAGATAATAATAATATATCAAATAATAATTGATATAATCGGTAATTTAGTCTTGGGTAAATATGCGGCGCTCGTGACACCATATTGGTGATTCTGAATTTATGTCTCGATAGTAATGTTGGAATTCGCTCACCAAGGTCTGCAAGTGAGTAATTATTTCAATTTTCAAATCTTCGTCCAGTGTTTTATTTTTAATTGCTTCGTATAGCCGAGAAAAACATAATAAATTTTCAGCAGACACCTTTTGATCCCAAAGTTGAAGTTTTGATATGAAACCTTGAATATAATCATAGTTACTTATTAAAGTGCCGTTTTGACCCTGAAGCTTCAAGTTTAGCTGATTTAAGGTGTCAAATATATCAGCCAAATAGGCCAACTTACATTTAAATTGTTCATTTTTGAACATTTGCAAAAAAATATTTTTTTCCTCGAACTCAAGAAATAGGATGACCTCTTCTTTCAATTCGTAAAGGCGAGCTAGCATGTTGCCCTTGGACAACCAGCGTACTTCTGTATGAAAAAGAAGAACTCTGTGATCAGAATCGAGATCCTCACAAAGTAAAGTAAATAATCGACTGTTCAAAGCACTGCTCTTGATGTAGTTGACGATTTGTATGGCCGAGTCTAAAATCTGGCGTAAATTCTGTGGCAATGTTTTTGAAGCCAAAGCTTGTCTATGAATAACACAATGTGTGCTGACTATCGAAGGATTCTTTTCCTTAAGTTTTTGAGCTAGGCCCGATCGGACACCTATCATTGCAGGAGCCCCATCTGTGCAAAGTCCAATGAGTTTATTCCAATCCAAATCATTTTTTTTAATGAAGTCAGATATTGAATTAAATATGTCTTCAGATTTAGTGCCTGATGTCAAAAATTGAGAGTACAAAATCTCTTCTTCAATTATATCTCCGCTGATGTACCGAACATAAACGATTAACTGTGCACAATTAGTTATGTCTGTGGATTCATCGCAACTAATGGCAAAAAATGGTGACAATTTTAGTTTGTTAATTATTTGTGACTTTATATCTGCTGCAATATCATCGATTCTACGCTTCACTGTGTTGTTCGACAGAGAAATCGATTTCATTTTTTGCTCTGATTCTTCTCCTAATATTATCTGTGTAGCTTTTAAAACGCATGGTTTGATTAATTCCTCGCCGATAGTATGAGGTTTCTTTTGCTTCGCAATCAAATAAGCTATTTCAAATGAAGCATTGACATGCTGTGACACTCCTTTGTGATAACTTCCTGACTTATCCAATTTCATGCGCTTGAGTACTTCAGCTTTAGAAGAAAAAAACTCTTTCGACTTCGCTGTCAGAGTAGGATGTTGCTGGGTCAAATGTCTTTGAAGGCGATTGGGCCTCATGCTATCATTACTTAAAACTTTCATACATATAACACACTGAGGCAATTGTATGTCGTCTTTTTCAATAAAAATGAATCCATATTTAATATAATCTTCAGAAAATTTTCTCTTTTTTGCTGCCATTTTGAGTCTATAAAAATAAATTGGTCATTACATTCAATTAAATATGTCTGCTACCTAACTAATGAACTAGTATTACACAAACTTACCTTTTAATGACAGATGTGTATTAAAAACAAAACTTCAATATTTATTAACTTGTGTATGCAATTAACAAATCACTTCGGGCCGGAGCGGACCGAAGCGAGAAGCGAGCCCACATAGCACAAGTACATCCTTAGGATATCTCGTGGACATCAGACTGGGATATTCTGGATATCCAGGGATCATCCCACGATATCCCACAATATCCCGTGGATGTCCTAGGGATATAAAAATGTCCGATCCCACAATATCTTCAGGATGTCCACGGTGGATAACTCACGACCTCCTGACAATATCTATAGGACGTCATAGGGATATCCTTTTAATGACCTTCCCGGAGCGTCTGGGATTGGTTTGATTTGATATTTTCGGTAATAATTGTTACATCCTTTTTTCACTGGTATCTTTCTGGTGTAAAAAAGCCATGTAAAAAAGCAATGAAATTAAGCTCTGGTAGAAATTATGTTTCGACCCAGAAGCGGTCTTTTGTTAATATATAGGGACGAGGATAGCTAAAATTATTATTCATTGGTTTCAGCAAAAATAACAGAATACGATCATGTAATAAATGTATTATTTTTCGCATGTATCACTGTTATTCTTGCTGAAACCAATAGATAACAATTTCAGCTTTCAGAGCACCCTTCAGGGCCGAGACGTAACTACATGTACTGAAGTATAATTTCGATTATTGTGGCAGTTTCACACAAAACGAATATCAGCACATTTTCGGTATCACATATAACAATGTCTTCACGGAAAAATTTGATCAGACTTTCCAATTTTGGGCCTTCGTCAAGTCAATTTTTGACGTCATGGGTTTTTCGACACATGCAATGTTTCAAATATTATAGCATTTTGCGGTAAACGCGTGAATACTTATTTTGAATTGGTTGAGAAGCCAGGCTTCTTATTCGAATTGTTTTCGCAAACAATGATAATTTTTCAGGGTGAGTATTTTATGTGAAATGAAAGACAAGTTAATTATATAAATGTGATTATATTTACTATTTATTCAAACAGCCTAATAAGAGTTCTGTACTGAAGCATTTATTGCACATATGAATCACTAATTGCTACTGTCATTAAAATTCATTGGCAATTGGTTTAAGAGCAAACAAACTTCACGTGGTAGGTGCATAAATATACATATATTCAGTCAATTTGCATAAATTTGACAAATGTGATTCCATATAGATCCTTTTTGTAACAAGATGAAGTACAGCAAATGACTTCATTAAACTATTTTGATCATAATCTTTTTTTATGACACGATATTTGGAATTTGAAACATTTTATAAAAATGTCAATTCATTTTTTTTATAAAACTCCAGCTATAAATAGTTGTCATTACGGTAAAAATATGAAATCGATGACGCCATGAACCTCCTTAAAAGAAGACTCTGCTGAAACTTGGTTGAAAATGGCAAAAAAATTAATTTCATTACCAAAAAGTATCGAATCTCGAAATCGATCCCTAAAAATATAGTCGTGGACATTATGTATAATGGATATGTACTTTTTAGAGATAAAATTAATTTTTAGCCGTTGATAATCAAGTTTAAGAAGGGTCTTCTTTTAACATCAACCAAAGATGTTCTCATTTGTCAGATCATCGCCCGCTGGAAAGTAATTCAAAATAAATTACCAATAGTCATATAAGAGACGTAAGCAAACTATGAGCGACATTCAATGTATTCTCGGTCTAACCTATTGATACTACATTCCAGTTGATAGACATCATTGCACAGGTTCTTGCATTGTACCTTCCATGCCTTTCATTTCAATACCAGTAAAATTAATTTTCAAATTAATTCATTAATTTGTAATGCTTCACATCAAATCTGACTTTTTACATCGACTTTTACAATGCAATATTGCTACACCCGATAGGATTTAAGTGGAATGAAACAATAGAAATACTACATAGGACATCGGAATATATAAAAACGTACGATAATAAATAAAAAGCTACGAATGATACGGTTAACAATATCATTGTAGAACGATCATTAATCCAATAATCAAAGCACGGTGGAATGTAGTGCACAGAGCATTTCCAACCTACTTTCAACGATAAATAGTGAAACAAAATTGAATACTAGTAACATAATGAGAATGCAGCCAATACCTAATAACTATACCAAAAAAATACTAACACATTACCAAAATAAAAACATACTATCTTGTTTAATCAACACAGAAATATGGGAAATAGTACGGAATCGTCCATAAGGAACTTCAATAATATACTTACGATTAGTTTGGCTACATCATGTAGTACGTAGAGTCAGTCATTATCTCATAGTATTATTTGAAACATAAAACTTGCTTTGCTTGCAATGTATTGCAATAAATAATATAGTAATTGAACCGCTGTTTAAAGCGCTGTCGAACTTAAAGGATAATAATACTTAAAAGGCATTAGCTTTATTTCCATCCAACCAGCAGACGGATAGAAATGTGCCACTTAATTTTATAATCACAGTCGCAGAAGCATCAGATATTTTCATCATGTAATGCCAATTTAGGCAGTCATTTGGTATGTGCGTGTATTTCTGAAAAAAATATAGCGATGCATTATCGTTATAATTGTATTATGCTATACATGAAGTCGCTAAAAAAAAAAAAAATGTTGCCGCCTATTTAATTTTTTCAACAGATAGATTCTATTCAATTCTTAGTACCGATTGGTTCAAAATTTTTGAAATATGAAAGATTTGAAAGATTTTTTCTCATTTAGAAGTACTGTGTAATGATGTAGCTGTACAATACATTTATAATGTGATAAGATTATAAGGGTGAACAATGTATACATTGAGCGTAGAACGATACATAGTCAAAAGCGCTGCTTGGTAGAGCCAATATGTGTATAGGACTTAGGACTAGATTGATTCTTTAAAATGGGTTCATCCAAATCAATGGCTTCTAATAAGAAACAATTATCTCATGCATTAGGATAAAAGAACACGTATCATCTGCGTAAAAGGATAAGAAATACGTGGTATCTTATCGGTAGGTCCGAAGTATGTGTTTCTTATTAGCACACATTGCAATAATGTCCTAGTTACTGAAAGTACGAAATCCAATGTTTTAAAATAAAAGACGAATAACCTACGTTAACGTTCCCCTTCTGAACAACCGAACTTTTGTATAAACGGGTCCGTTGTTGATTCTCAAGCTGGTAAGAGAAGCTAAGACAACACAAGGACTCTGATTAATATCTGAATCATTCCCTAATAAAACATCTCATTATAGGCAAGTTTTGAGAAAATAATAATTTTGTAGTAAGAACAAGAAAACGTACTAGTTGGAATAATCAGTCCCTTCAGCTACTCCAGGAACGTTAAGTTCTACTTCGGCATCTGGTTCTCTGGCGGAGTTTTCTTCTGCATCTGTGTGCAAAGATAGGGGCCTGAAAGTGTATACATTATGAGATTTACAATTCAATTTGGAACAGATATTTCTGAGAACATTCTGCTCGACATAATGCAATTATTTGTTTGTTTCATATTGATAGGAACAAACATGACTAAATAAATCTAATATTCACGGTTTCTCTCGTGACAATCGTTCCTTCGCGTGCCGTAACCAATCTTTAATGACTTTCGCAATCATATCTTCTGTGACCAAATTTGTGGTCGATGCTTTCCCGACAACATCTACAATAACGTTAGAATGTAAATAAGTTATGGACATTTTACCAACGTGCATAATAAATGTTACAATTAATTGAATATGGTATGAATCAGTTTACCTAGAATAACACGACACAAATGAAGTGTTGAAAAAATTCTTTTTCCTTTTGACCCGACCCAGCTAAATTTCTCAGCTACATAATTGCTGAAAAGCCGTTCCATCAATCTAGTGGTAGTGTTTTTGTAATCACTTCCACCGATTTTTAGTAATGCTGTCATCTGGAAAATGTTCAATACAATTGATCAAATTAAAATGAATAATACCAAATTTTCCACTAAATCAAAACTCACAATTCACAATATTTCTGAATTAACGTTTTCAGTCACAAGTCATTTGTCTTTACTGTTATAGGGATCTGGTATAACTGATTTTTCAATAACAAATGAGAAAAATGAGTAGACTCGAGAAGAATGTGAGTGTAAACGTAATATTACTAAAAAGGAAACAGAAGAGCTGAGAAGTCAACAAAGAGAAAGTGATCAGAAAGCAATAACCTGCAAGTTGTCATTTCAGAAAAAGGTATTTGAACGGTTATTTTGGTATCTCGAAATTCTTTGAACTGCAAAAGATTATTTAGCAGCTTTAAATGTACATAATCATATCCTTTGGAACTGATTGTGAAAGGTCTATTTCAAAATGATTGAACTACTCCATCGCTTGTGCATGAAACTTGATTCCACTTTAGAAAATTCTGTGCTCAATAGTGTAAATACTAACGAAGTGTCCTCTACAGAAATGCTCAAACGAACCTCCTCAGCTAATAGTTTACATCGGAGGTGCCTTTGTGCTTCACCTGTTATACTTCGGGACATGTATGAAACAGATATAGTAAGGGGAGACCTCACTTAATGTCAATATTAATCTTTTTTACAATATTCTTGCGTAAATATTTCATCTTTGACTACTTGTGTGGAACTTTTGAAGTCAATATGTGTGTAAATTTCAGATCATCTGGTTAAGGCAATGCTATACTTGATTAAATTACTATTACTGCAGGTTATTGGGTTACTCTTGAATAGAGCAATAAAATAGAATTTTTATTTACCATCTAACACCTTGGTTGTTACAGAATGGTGCTTGCTGTATGAATTCATGAAAATCTGCCAAAAAAATTGCTTTTTTTTACCATGTTACCAACAAAACAAGCAATTTCTTTCAAATTTCAATTGCTTTCTATAGCAAACGCCATTACAATAGTTGTAAATTGTTGAATGCCAGAAGGAAAATCTATTTTGGTATATTTGGAATAAAAAACTATATACTCACCAATTTTTGTTTCATCGCATTGTTCGTTAATTCTTTTTCTACTCTTTGCAACATTTTTACATGGCAAATTGGGAGAAGATTCATGACTTCAAGTTCGGGGTTATCAGCTTCTTGATTCGCATCCGGAATATTATCAGTACATTTTATACCATCTAGCTTCTTACTCATCACCTCCACAACATCAATAACATTATTGATTTTGGCTTTCAGCATAGTGAAAGAGCGTATGACAAAGCGTTGATAAGTTCTGAAATCTGGAAAAAAAAGTTGATGTCTCAAGATATGGAATTACTTAACGTATTTCATTTTTTACCTTCATTGTCAAGAGATATAGTAGGTTCATTCATATTTGTCTTCCGCATACAGCTTTCCAAATCTGGATCAACATTTTTGGGTTGTATTACTTTCTTGGCTGGCATTTCCCTATGTGCGTGTGTAACTTGTGGATTACTGTTATGTTGTTTAGGATTGATAGACGTTGTATTGTTAGTATGTGGAAGAGTTGCCGTTGCAAGTGTGTTTGTAGCAAGTGAACATTCTGATTCAGCATCGTCTTCTGAGTGCTCTTGGATATTAAGATATTTGCCAGTCTGCTTGGGGCAATGGATTTCCGCATCCTCGAAATCTGAGTTGTTATTGTTCAATGGCTCGTGACATCCCATTTTCCTTGAAGTAACAGCTGATGCTTTGCTGTTTTTTATCGGTTTTTGCGGTGGAATGAATGGTTCACTCACATAGGGCTTAGGAAGAGGAGGAATTTTGGATCGACTGTTATTTTCCATACCCGACTCCTCATCATCGCTATCAGAATATACTAAGCGAGCATGTGTTCTTCGTCTCAATTTTAGACATGTATCATCAACATCCGAATTGAGATCGGAAAATATTTCCGCATCTTTTAAAATTTTTGTTCCTTTCTCATAGTTATCTAAAATTTTGTAAATATATTTGAGGTAAAAAAAATTCATCATTGGCAATTACTGAATTACATTACAATTCTTTTTCACAATACACGACTTAAATACAGCTTGTTCATTCAGTTAAGGAAGATGGCTACGTGAGAGAAAGTGACGTCATATCAGAAATGGATCCAAAGCTCAAAATATTAATGTCTAGAATAGCAGTCTAGTAACGAAAGCGGTCAAACAAATGTTTATAATATGATATTGAGGATTTCAGATTACTCATAATTTCTCGTAACCTTATTGGTTAATGTCCACCTAAACCGAACGGACAAACTATAATGTTTTATCTGTACCCAACTCGTTCAAAAAGAAAACGATGGTAGACTGAATACTAATTCTGGTCATCGTAGTACATAGTTGAGCCTATACCACGGGTGCAAAGAAAAATTAACTTACAAGTTTTGGCCAGTATACGTTTTACTTTGAACAACTTCCACGAATCTTTAATCGGTTCCAATACTTGCACAGCCTTGTAATATCGATTCATCGTTGTAAAATTAGGCCAGTAAGCTTCCATGGTCTCTTCAATTAGCCAATTACTCGCTATCAATTGAATTCCATCCTCAAACTCTACAATGACATAATTTTTGGATTGCGCCATGACTTTTCTTAAATTACACTGTAAAGAAATACTCTAGGTAATCAATATTTTCAAATAATAGTTACAGTTTTTCAACAAGATACTTTCAGCACTGTAAGCAAATCCTGATCATGATTTTTGTAACAAATATAGAACCACCTACACAACTATACTAATATGGGTGTATTGAAACGTGCATACGTCTTCAATGCTGAATATACACATTCAATAAAGCTTTCCGATTTTAAATTCTGCAAGTGGTTTGCTACTTTGCCAATAACTGGAAATAAAAAATGATACTTCGTTCTGCTAGCAATGCTTGAGTCTGAAATGGGAGTTCTCACAAGTTCTCAAATTTATCTACGCGAATACTATACAAACCAGTGAACAAAGAACTTTAAGAAGAGAAACAGGCAACACAACAATCTGTAGAACATTATAAAATCTCGAAACCTCTGAAATGACTATGAATTGAGAAAAAATAATAATTTTTTTCATAAAAAGTAATAAAACTGGGTTAAAACATGACTTTTTAGCTTCAAGAAGTGTCTCTACGTTTTACCCGAAAGAATGCATACTTTTTGAGGTATATGAATTTGAAAATTGCTTGGAGTTATTTTGATCTCGTGTGCACTTTATGTAATTCTACGAAGGTGTGCCCTCGAGGGGTCAAAAAGACACAGAATAATGCGGAACACAATTCGCAACACCTCGTATCAAGTTTTTTTCGTATAGGTACTTCAATTCTTCGAAACAAAACTACTATTCACACGGTTCGACACTCTATTCGAGTTACGCAAAAATTTCCCGTGACTTGGCACTCACGCGTGCGCGAAGTAGAAACCACGCTATCGGTGTTACTTACTTTTAATGAGCCAAACTATGGCTATGACCGTAATACCTCGTAAATTTTCACGTGAGATTTAGCGTGATTCTACCTCGGCTACCTGCCCGTTTATGTTAGCCAAATATGGTTACGGAATCGTCTTAATAGTCCGAAATATGAGACATCTAGATGTTTTGCACTGATGCGTCGCCATATTCCATTTTCGTTAATGTGATTTTTCTGTGTATATCAAGAATATCGCACAAATCGTGTAGCTTACAAGAAGAAAAATAGGAGTTAGAATGTTGTTGCACTTACCCTGCATAGGTAGAAACAGCCCACGTGTCTTCTCGTTCACAAAACAGTTTGAATCGCTCGTCAACACCGTGACTGTTACAACGTGCCGAGCACGTGCCGAGTTTCGTTAGCTCTTGCACCAGTTACAGGTTAATACCGGCCGGCTAACTGCCACGCATGATTTTTGCGCATATGAGGGGGGGCCGTGTTGCGCTCACGATGACGCGCTAGGGCCGTATGCGATGATAATGTGTACAAGGTCCCTCAGCGCAGGTATGTACCTAACGTGGGTACATCCATTTTATATTCCATTTTATTTTATTATTCATTATTAACATATTGATTGATGATTTCCTTCTTCTAATTCTTCTTCTTTTTCTTCTTTTGATTATCATTATCATTATCATTATCATTATTATCATTATTTTTTGTTCTCAAATTAATTAAGTTCTACATGTAGCATCGGAAAAACTGCGAAGTTGTTGGATCCATATGGCAATCTCACGTACTTTTGGCGAACATCTTCTAAAGGCCATGTTTTCAACTCTGACAGTTTTCCAACTGACCATATGTCAAGTGATGAAGAGTCGC
This sequence comes from Neodiprion fabricii, assembly GCF_021155785.1. Classification (NCBI taxonomy): domain Eukaryota; kingdom Metazoa; phylum Arthropoda; class Insecta; order Hymenoptera; family Diprionidae; genus Neodiprion; species Neodiprion fabricii. The sequence goes on from NC_060244.1 coordinate 14,419,654, forward strand.
ATGGTTCAGTGTAAAAATTGTTTTTTTTCCTCATACTCATTTCCTGTTAAAACAAGTATGCCTTTACGTGAGTCATACACAATATTTTTCACCAAAATTATTTCCCCATTCACTAAACCGCAACAGTTGTCCGCCAAGCTGTCCACTTTTAATTTAAAGTCTGAATAGTTAACAATCTTATATTGTGGATTCTCACAGCCGTCTGGCAATGGCCCATCGTAATGAGAAGACTGTGTGAGTACTTCGAATTTACAACTTCGTTTTTTTGATGTGGTACTTTCTGAGCTGTTTTCTATTTCAACATAGCGCCTAAAAATTTGTTGCAACGGTTTATCACTTTTCCTTAGTAGTCTCTTTAAAGTTTGCATATAATTCTCAAACTTGAAGGCACTGAAGCTATCCAAAATACCCAAATTCTTAACATCTTGTACAATGTGGATGAGGCCGTGAATATTGTGACTTGCGCTGTGCCTTCCATAAAGTATCATAAATGATGTAACGAAATGTTTGAGTAGGTCGTGAGCATAGTTGAAAAGTGAAGTTGTATTGGTGCTGCACAAAATTCTTATTGCAACGTGAAGTGTCAAAAAATTCATGTAAACATCATATGGCAATACATCTTTCAGAACAATTGGACCAGTATATAACAAGAGCTGTCTATATTCTGTGGCTTTCCACTGTTTCACAAAATCAAGAGACCGTGGCTTCCGTGCAAATTCTAAAGGGATAAACCCCTTGAGTTTTTCTAAAGCATTTGAAATTGAAAAAACATTGCGATGTGGCAAACGGTATTTTAGGTCCCCAAATAACCACAAGTAAAGAAGCTTTCGCACAACTCCCAAGCAGACTAGATGCATATAGTCCAATGGTACATCTTTGATGATGTCAAAACGTGGAATTTCTTCAAGGCAACAATCTCCTGCATGATAAACATCGTCCGTTTTGTTTCTAAAATCTGTATCGGTTCTTTCCCGTGCAGTTAATTCTGGAAAGCAGATGCGTCCATTGGCATAGGTACCTTCAATTGTACATTTTGTGCAACTAGAATACCCAGTACATCCTTTGACATTCAAAACAAACGACTTCGCTGGAGCATCGCATACAAAGAATTTTATACTGCACGTGTACAACGTATCCTGAAACGATAATCCATTTTCACATAGGTCTTTAGCTTCTTGTATAAAATCTCGCATGAAGTCGCCGGCGACACCAGGCTTTTCATTGCCATAATATGCTCCAATCATAAATACATCATTAAACCCAACGATTGATCCCAGAATCGGCCATAGAAAACCCCTGGACGACTTTGATATGGGGAGACTATCAATACCAATGGCTAACTCAATATCGGTATCTATTTCACTTGAATACTTGACAAGTAATTGATTCAATCCACGAGCAAGGCCTAGATGAATATATTTTCCTGGGTGAACATCCGTTGTAATCGTAGACCTTGGTGTTTTTAGTAGAGTTCTGGGATCAGATGGTAAGTGCGAATGACATGGATGCTGCCTTAGCTTCTTCAATAACGACGATATAGCCACATGTGGAATTCTGTTGCATACCGCCCACTGAGCAAGAAAAGATTGCAGGTTGTAATCCTCAGACGTAGGTACAGGAGGCTTTTCAACATATACTGACTCATTGTCAGCAGTAGCTAACTCGCTGCTCTCCGATGAGTCAGATGAATACCAAACTTCTGGTTCGTTATATGGCTCTTCAGCCACAATGGATTCATCTGGAGGTGTGGCGTTTTCATGATTTTTATCAGAGATATAACAAGATTCTCTTACATTTTCACTGAATATATTCTTCTCAGCGCAGCTTGCAAAATCTGATGTTTCTGACAACACGGAAGCATTATTATCAGAAGAAGATATCAGTCGCATTTCATCCATATTCGCATCATTACGTTGGAAAATGTTTAGGTACTCTAGTGAACTTTCCTCATTGACCTGCCGCCGGAGTTGACGCTCAGATATTTTCCGGACAGGCTTCAAAGTTTTTTCTTTGGGCATGTTTTTAGAGATATTGTATCGACTGGAAACGGAGCACAAAATTCGCGACGATTATGCCAATCTTTTCTCAAATTGTTAGTGTAACGGAACACGTAACCGCTATTCATGAAGTTCAAGTTTTTATTTCAAATTCTGGATCACTATTCACTTTACTGGTAAACGTTATTATATGAAATTTGTTGAAGATTTTGATATTTTTTTCAAAATTCTCTTCGAGAATTCGGAAAACTTATGTGCCTGAAGTTCTGAAATTTCATGTCAACGTAAACTGTTCTGTGCCTTCTATGCTGTGAGATTCCCGGTTTTTCCGTGGAAAAGTTCCCACAAATGGAACCTCGAATATAGCAACATTAAGAATTGGTTGTTATAATCAAATTCAAATTTGGGGAACTTTTGTTGAACAACTAATCATATTATAATATGAAAGCCTGTTGACATTTTCGATCAAATTCAGAACTTGAAGCACATGAAAAATTTTGAGATCTGAGAATTTTTTATATTATTTGGAAAAAAAACATACCAAACCACAGCTATATAAATGCTGGAATGAAATTTCAGCAGTAAGTAGGGAGTTTAGAAAAATTTAATATGATAGTAAATTTTTTGTTTGAGAGAAACACGAAATTTGTCTGAGAATTTCAGAACTTAAATTCACCTTGAATTTTTTTTTATACTTTATATTATCGTTATTATATTATTGTCACTATTACTATTGATGTTACTGCTGTTTATTGTTATATATTATACTATATATTATATATTATATGTAATTTATAGATCTTTGATGTTATGCGATCAAATTATTAGTTGCACGTAAAGACTGATGTGAAAACGGAATATAGGTTAGGTCGGATCTGCTACAACGGTGTTGCGCACATATTCGGCGCATCCTGTATATATTTAATATTACGAGACAGCAAAGCGCGCAACATGTGATGTGCCTCAACCAAAATACCATTGCGGTCGATAATTTTCAAAGTTTTTCCGGCTTTATAAATGAGATACTCCCACATTATTTTCTCGTAGTAGTCTGATGCAACATAATTCACTACAAAGATATCGTCAGAAGATATCATCAGGATATTCTAAGGATGTCCTATTTGTGTCAAAAAACTAACCAACTCATGAAATCTTGTGAGATATCCCTGGGAGCTCCAGAGGACGTCCAAGACATTCCCGGAATATTCGGGACCTCCTGAGGATATCCGGGATATCTTAAGGACATTTGGGATATGTTTGGGATATCCCGTGGACGTCCTGTGTTATGTGGGAGAAGTTCCGCCGGCCGCCCGGCGCCCGCTCCTCCCGCGATTACTGGTCGAAACTTGTCCAGCAGCGACGCTACGTGGCACGTTGATACCGACTAGTCCGGGAGTTAACGACAGATTTCATTGCACCATTTCCGCAAGCTTCATTTTTTTTGTATGAGTTATATTTGTAACGTATAATATTAATCTGAGCGTCTTCCAGCGCATCCCCGCGACAGGGGGTTACAGGAGGGTTACAATTGCAGCAAAAAATCGACAAAAAAAATTTATAGCCGCATACGCGAAACTGATTTTACGTACCAGTTGAAACATAAGAAGCTTAGAAATTATCGTCTGCCACCTAAATTCCGCAACAAAATTCGTCTGCCACCCACGCAAGTAAGCGCAAAAAAAATAGTAAAAAAATTTATGCCCGCAAGGATGAAATTGATTGAAATGCTTCTTTTTATATCAGCAAACACAAAAATAATAGTCTGCCACTAATAAGATACCGCGAAGGTCGTCTGCCAAGCGTATATAGTTGCGTTCGGCATGTAGCGCGCGAGCACCGCGGCCGAGACCGCGGCTACGACGCTGCATCTTTATCGGCCTGAAAGACGATCGTTGTTATAAATTGTTCAACGGCTATCATGAAGTTGTTTTTTTTTATGTTATACATTTGTTTAATATAATTAATTTAATAAATTCTCGTGGGTAGTTACGCTAGATCTTTTCCGTGAAAATGGAGGCTTAAATATAGTGATGAAATTCGCAAAAATGTTATCATATTGCTGGGCAATATGACACACATAAGGAACGACGTAAAGTTGTGAATGCATGTTGGCGTTGGCAATTCGCAAAGATTTGTCAATGTCAGAGAAATGTAGAATAAATTAGGAGAAAAGTTGTGTAATGCGTTACCAGCTTTCCACGCATTGACGGGCTGCGACTATAACCCATCTTTTTACCGAAAAGGTAAAAATCGCCCGTTTACCATGTTGAGGAACTGTGATAGGTACATAGCTGCCTTTGAAAGTATCAGTGATTTAAACACTGGCGACTTATCAGCAGTTATACAGTTATCAAAGAATTTGTATGCCGTATGTATGGGTTGAAAAAGATAGCTGACGTCAATGAAGCTCGTGTAGCTATTTTTATGAAGAATTATAAAATAAATGAGGGCGACGAAATCTTCCGGACCAACGCAAAAAATGTCGATGGAGCAATATAACCACCTTGTAAAGCTGAGCTGCAAAAGCAATTGAAACGAACCGCATATATTGCACATCTTTGGAGGCATGCTTATCTCCCGCAACCGACGGAATTTTTACCCACTGATTATGGTTGGCAAGAATCAGAAGATAAACTTGTTTTCGAATGGTTCGAAGGAGATCAATTGCCGAAATCCATCGATGATATAGCAATCAACTCTGAAGAAAATCAAGGTATTATACAAAAACATAAAAATTTATATAAAAATAATTATATAGCCATTAATAAATTATTATATTTACAGATAAAGAAACGAATACAGAGCAAGACCAAGGTCAGTCAGATGAAGAAGACGATCTTGAAATCAATAACTCTGATATTGAGGATTCCGATATAATATTGGATAAAACGGATGATTCTATCGACCAATGTGATATGGATGAATGGTTATAAAATTACGGCTGTTAAACAAGATCAGCATCATTATACGTGTACATAATAAATATAGATTCTTGTACATAATAAAATAAAAATCAATAAATAATTATCTCCGAATGTCATTGTAAAACGGTAATATCTAATTTTTATCTTAAAGCATTTTATCAAATCAATATATTTTTAATTTTTAAACTAAAAGGTCTCTACCAGACTTTAAATTAATTCACTGAACAAACATTTGTATACATTGTGACGTGGATTCTTCTGCACCTCGGTCACTCGGAGAAAATGACCGAGAACTTACCTCGTACACAATAAATCGGCGTCCACGATGTACTCTGGACCTAAAACAATATCGCGAAATTTGTTGGGCGCCTGGCGTGATTAACACGCCTCGAAATCGGTAATGCGAAATACCGCGACCATATACTCGATAGCTCAGTACCGCGGAGAGGAGAGGGGTAAATTTTGGGTAGAGAGAGATGTAACACAAGTAAGCCAACGCGTGGTTTGGCCAAATCACTATAAAATTCCAATAATATATTTCTCATCAGCGATGTTACAAAAAAAAATTAAAAATAAAAATAATCATACGACTGCGCAAGTCGTCCTTCGCGATTCCAAATACACAGGTTTAAATTTAATCCAAAAGAAATAAGAAAGGGAGAAACAGACCAAATAATAAGAACAAAAAAAAAATGAATAAATCTAGGAGACCTCTACGGCCTACGTGCGCTAGTCGCCGTCTTAATAATACCCTAACTCGCAAAAACCAAAAACAAAATCGGACTCGATGCGCTGTCCGCGATCGTCCTCGACTACGACGCTACTCGTCACTTAATTATACACCTCTGAACAAAAACGTGATCTAGATCATACTCGACGCGCTAATCGCAATCGTGATTGAATCTAGCTAATATCTTATTTCTACGGGCGCTAGTCGCCACCTTACTGATGCACAAACATCCGCAAACTAAATCAAAAAGACGTGCCTCGACGCGCTAATCGCGACCAAATTAATCACTCTAGGAAGCTTTTCTAATCGCGCGAGGGTATAGCGTATTATGACGCATCCGAGCTCCAGTCGTAGTCCCTATTTCCCCAAAGTTCACCACCCTTTTTACGTACGCAGACTCGACGAGACCCTGTGCAGCGGAATTTGGCCGCACTCAATTTTACTCCGAAATTGTTCCCCACTCGAAACCGTGACTCGACACGAGACTTTACAGGGATCCCCTTGACTCTATGCGTTATCGCGAAAACTCAGGCTACGGTCATTCTCAAGGAGATCGGCAAACAGATTTCGAGCGCTACTCTAACTCTAAGATTACGTGGGCCGACCGTTTATCGGTGTGCTTTAACTTGCGCTCGAAATATGCCCGCAAAGAATTATAAGCGCTTACCGCTCCGCAGCCACACGAGGAAGTCTCCTACTCCCGTCTCAGCCATTTCACACACAGTCTCTTTTTTTTTTTTTTCTTATTTTCTTAATACGCAACCGTCGCGAACTGTCGCCAGGACTCAAGTGACGAGTCCTGCTAATCGGAGCCGCAATTCGAACATGCCCCGAACATAGGCGCCATCCATAGTCAAAATTTTCCCGCTCGCATTGGGGTTCTCGTTACGCAATTCTTACAATCTAGCGTATCGCTATCGTTGGATTCCGCTGTCGCGGGGTGTTGATTGGCTGACCAGTCTCGTGTACCCCGTAGCTTGGCAGTGGCGTGGTGATGACTTCGCGAGGGCACCTGTCAGCAGTTGGGCGACGGAGGGGAGGGCTACGGCTCGCCGGCCACCAACGGGAATCTCGTCCGCCTTGGATTCCCTCGCGGCAGAGCTCTCCGTTGACGCTCTCTCCGTAGCCTCGTGCGAGGCCCTCCTTTCGTCGCGATCCGCCGCGATCGCCATCCAGTAACGTCGTTCTGACTTGCTGCCGATCCCCTGTCCGAAGCCGCATTCACTCGCCACCCAAAAAAAAAATAAATAAAAAATAAACAAAAATCCTGAAAAGTCTTATTTGCTAAACCGGCGATGGTCCCCTGTTAGAGTCTCGGATGCGTGACTGTTGTCCTGGCACTCCTTTTCGAAATTAGCCGCGGTCTACTCCGCGTGCTCCCTAAGTCTGTGGTCCGTCTAGAGTTCGGGGAGCCGTGTGGAACGCGCAGTAAAACTGCCACGTTACAACATATAACATAAAAAAAAACAACTTTATGATAGCCGTTGAACAATTTATAACAACGATCGTCTTTCAGGCCGATAAAGATGCAGCGTCGTAGCCGCGGTCTCGGCCGCGGTGCTCGCGCGCTGCATGCCGAACGCAACTTCATACGCTTGGCAGACGACCTTCGCGGTATCTTATTAGTGGCAGACTATTATTTTTGTGTTTGCTGATATAAAAAGAAGCATTTCAATCAATTTCATCCTTGCGGGCATAAATTTTTTTACTATTTTTTTTGCGCTTACTTGCGTGGGTGGCAGACAAATTTTGTTGCGGAATTTAGGTGGCAGACGATAATTCCTAAGCTTCTTATGTTTCAACTGGTACGTAAAATCAGTTTCGCGTATGCGGCTATAAATTTTTTTTGTCGATTTTTTGCTGCAATTGTAACCCTCCTGTAACCCCCTGTCGCGGGGGTGCGCTGGCAGACATTCAGATTATTATTATACGTTACAAACATAACTCATACAAAAAAAAATGAAGCTTGCGAAAATGACCCGGAAATTTCTGTCGTTAACTCCCGGACTAGACGGAATCAATCACTGTGATATTATGACGTTATAATATACGCCTTAAAATCCGTTAAATTAATTTTCTTTCGAAATTGCAAACGCGTGTTGCGCCCCCCTTGCTATTTCTCTACACCATACCAGGGGGGCGCGCCACACCGGTTGGGAAGTCCTGCTTTAGCCGATACATTTCTTGGTGACCGTAGTCTGAGTTGCGCGTAAGGGAGTAGCGTTAATTTCGGGGGATCCAGGAGATCGAGTCGAGTCACGGGTTGAGCCGAGACATTATTGCCTCGAGTTTGAGTGTAACCGAAATCCGTTACACGGGGTCATTTTACTTCATCCGATGCACCCTCCGTTCTCGTGTAGGTCGCGAGCAGTCTCACGGGGAGCATTCGAATTCGCGACCGCGTCCCGCCGCCGCAAAGAAAGTGAAGCTCGGGTGCGCGCTAATACAAATATTCGTTCCTAGAGGAGGGTCGCGGGTGCCGCGACGAGCCTCGTTTCAGTTTAGTTTTTTTTTTTTTCTTTTGGTATAAGCAGTTAGTATTTAGTTGGCGATTAGCGCCGTTCTGTAGAGGACGATCGCGATCAGCGCGTCGCGTCCGATTTTGCTTTTGGTTTCTTTTAGTGTGTAAATTAGCGGTCACGAGTAGTATAGTGACTAGCGCACGTAGGCCGTAGAGGTCTTCGGGATCCCTTAATATTTTTGTTTTCTCTTTTTTTTTTTCTTCTTGATTGATTATTTTGTTTGCTCGTTCTTCTTTTTTTTTTTGTAAGCTAAGCGCTTGCGTTTGGGATCGCGAGGACAAGCTTCCGCAGTATTGTTATTATTTTTAATTTTTTTTTTTTTTTGTATTATCGCTATTTTGAAATATATTGTTTAATTTTCTTGCTGCTTTGTGAAATAACTTGTCAACGTACGTGTGGCGTATCTCTCTCTACCCAAAGATTACCCCTCCCCTCTCCGCGGTACTGAGCTACCGAGCATATGGTCGCGATATATCGTAGTACCGATTTCGAGGCCTGTTGACCACGCCAGGCGCCCAACAAATTTCGCGGTATTATTGCAGGTTCAGGGGACGTCGTGGACGGCCAATTATTGTGCACGCGGTAAGTTCTCGGTCATTTTTTCCGAGTGACCGAGAAGCGGAAAAGTCCACGTCACAAGATATATACTCTTCAGCTAGTCTAGTCGAGAAGTGAGTTTTCTGCGAAAATTAGTTACAGGTCTCGTCAAAATATGAGCCATAGCTCATTCGATCCGGAATCACAACCCGAAAAAGGAGTTTTTTGGATTTTTTCTGCCGATCAAAATTACGGTTGTTATTAACAAAAAACTAAAAAAAAAACGCCCTTTCGTTTTTTGGCTATACCTCAAAAATTATAAGTGATAGCGAAATTTAAAAAAAAGATCCTGAAAGAGAAGGAAATTTCCGATGAAAAACTCCATACTCCCGGAATTCTAGCTCCATTATTTATAATTTTAATTTAACGCTGAAAGTAGGCTTCCGAGCGGCAGTTTCAGCATGCGCGCGCCGCCACTATAGAGAGTACTGCACATATAATAATTTTTTTATGTCATTTAATGTTTTTTTAAAAATTTGAAAAAATTCAGGAGTCATCTAGAGACTTCAAAGAATACGGTCCCGTTGGAATTTTATGTCTATCTCAATTTTTCAAAAAGTTATGCAATTGTTAAGTAACTAACTTTTTCCGGGTTTCCGTTATTAAAGAACCCGGTATAAAAGTTTAAATAATAAACCTAAAAATATTTTGCTTCTTGGAGCCTTTTTTTAAAAGCATGCTGAATAAGATGACGTCATAAAACTCTTATAAAATTCTTTATTTTGTTAATTATGAATTTTCACAGTAACAAAGAATGGAAAATTCAAAATATTGTTGTAAAAAAAATTTTTTTTTCAATATGCTAAGCTATCACTGATTTCAACTCTACTTTAGACATCAATCAATACCAGTTTTAATTTTTTTATGTCATTTGTTTATAAATTGTTCATAAACAAACTTATAAATTTACAATTTTTCAGAATTTTTTTTTTTACCATATGGTTGTAATGTAGAAATAATGATTTAAAAAAAAAAATTTTTTTCTCAAAAACATTATCTCATTGTTGTTAATCGTTTGTCTCATTTTTCATTACTTAAATAAATTATTAGGAAATCGTTTTTTTTCTAAAAATCATCATTAACATTTCTCAATAGAATGGCAAAAAAAATTTTTTTTTCAATCAACAATTTGTTCATTTATTTATTTAACAATTTATTATAAACTATTTTTTTCATTTGTTATAATTTTTTTCTAAAAGATCAAAAAATTACAAAAACAGCTACCTGCAACAATATGGCAAAAAAAATTTTCCTTCATTTTTAAAAAATTATCTTGTTTTTTTAACACGGCTAAGTCCAGCGCTGACTCGATTTGTTAACTAACAACTTGCTGTTACTTTGCAACTATTGCAGATACAGTTTTCGACCTTTAAGTCATTTTTGTGCAGCATGAGTTGAGGGAGCTTTCCAGTCTGAAATTTTCAAAAAATCGATTTTTTTTTTGCTTTATCGAATAGTATACACTTTTCCGAATATTCCCTGAAATTTTCATGCCGAAATTCAGATTATTTCGGTTACTGTACAGCATTTTTTGGAAGAAGGCAACGGAGCGCTACAGCTGCCGCGTCGGCCGTCTGCCCGTGCGACTGTTATTTCTATTGTCTCGTTCCTACCTGCACGTACATGAACTTGGCTCGCCAATTGTCGAAAATGTGAATTCGGACTATTGCATAATTTTCCGTTAATTAGCCGTAAATTAGTCGCGCGACTTATTTTTTTGTCGCACTCAATTTTCAAAAAAAAAGCGGATGGCGTGCTAAATTCTTGAAAATCAATCAATCACTGTGTGTGGCAACTAGCCCCAAAGCACGTATTCTGCGGCAAGCAGATAGTAGAAATCGCTACGCAGTGTGCTGTGTGCACCTTCAATGAAGGTTACGACCCAATTTTAAAAATTTTGGAGACGACGGGATGCACGATAGGGCCGAGCGCCGCAGATTTCGCCGCTAAGTACAAGAATGCGCGCATCATCCAAGCAAACCGCCGGGCGTCCCTGGATAGCAAAGAGGCGAGGACAGCTCGTCGGACTGATCA